>NC_092239.1:34563992-34591492 GCF_036320965.1 Panulirus ornatus | reverse complement strand
TTTTTCTCTTCCACGGGCGATAAGTGGGCTATGCTGAACATTGATGCTGACAGCATGCAGCCATGCATCTCTTTTCGTGACTCACGCCTGTTGCGGGGGCATTATTTGTCGCTGAAGGATTAGGTAATATTTCTTCTAATTTTTTTATTTTCTATTAAGCATTTTGTGACACACGTCAGAGCATTATGCTGGCACAGGTGACGTGGAAGCATTATGCTTGGCATAGGTAACGTGGAAGCTTTATGTTCAATACTAACGGAGAAGCATTATGTTTATACAGGTCATGAAGCATTATGCTGACTAGCAACATTGAAGCATAATGCTGATGATAGCATATCACTGAATGATAATATCTCAATATGCTGTACATCGACTTATTCCATTATAGTAAAATTTGAATGTTCCGGGCCATATTTCGTGTTATATCTTTTGAAAAAAACCATGATGTAGAATAATCAAGTTTTATGGTTTATCAGCCCAAACCCTGGTTTATGAGAACATCTGTGTGTGTGTGTGGGTGTGTGTTGTGTGTGTGTGTGTGTGTGTGTGGGTGTGTGTTGTGTGTGTGTGTGATGTTTATAAGACTGTGAGATAATTTGAGTACATGAATGACACTGGTCATGGCGGTAGAATGAGCATGATACGATCATCAATTTCTATGTTGAATCTCAGTAATTTTTTTTTCTTTTAAGTTAGGATTCTTGTCATTCCATTAGCTTTTTTTTTTTAAGGTAGGATTCTCGCCATTCCTTTAGGATTTTTTTTTTCTTTTTTTGACCCGTAGTGTGCCTCTGAGAAACACTTTGTCATTATGTCAAGAGGAAGGTAGAAAATTGGGTAAATGAGTTGTTATGGGTTTGTTCTTTGGTTAAAGGCTTGGATGATACAACTCTCGTGGTTTTTTTTTTTTTTTTTTTTCGTAGTCGTTCCTTTAACATTTCGTAATAATGTCAACTTCGAACATGATATTACGATTTCGTCCTTGAAAAAAAAGAAAATAGTGGAGTTTGTAAGTCTTTTACAATATGTAAATTTACCCTCTGGTAAGAACAAAAAATAGACTTTATGTAACTCCTTTTTTTTTTTCTTTTTTTCTTCTTTTTTTTTTTCTTTTCTTCTCGGATTCCCTTCCAGGTGACCAGGTCGATATGGAAAAGGTATTAAGGAAGGGTTTCTGGACGCCAAATGCCTCCCTCCCCGCTCTGGCTCTCTGGACTCCTCTCCTCCACAAGCCTGGGGACCGATGCGAGAGACGGAGCCTGACGCGCTCATTAATGTGTGAGGTCTGTCCTGGTCTCTTGTGGACCTTGAGGGCGTTTTGAAAGGTTTTATTGGTTTTGTCCCTACGAGGAATACGGTATGGGACTTGAGCACGACGGTACGGCCTTTGAACACGACGGTATGGGACTTGAGCACGACGGTACGGCCTTTGAACACGACGGTATGGGACTTGAGCACGACGGTACGGGACTTGAGTGCGACGGTACGGCCTTTGAACACGACGGTATGGGACTTGAGCACGACGGTACGGGACTTAAGTGCGACGGTACGGCCTTTGAACACGACGGTACGGGACTTGAGCACGACGGTACGGGACTTGAGTGCAACAGTCCGGCCTTTGAGCACGACGGTACGGGACGTGAGCACAACGGTGTGGCCCTTGAGTACGACGGTACGGCCTTTGAGCACTACGGTACGGGACTTGAGCACGACGGTACGGCCCTTGAGCACGACGGTACGGGCCTTGAGTGCGACAGTACGGCCTTTGAACACGACGGTACGGCCTTTGAGTGCGACGGTACGGCCTTTGAGCACAACGGTACGGGACTTGAGCACGACGGTATGGTCCTTGAACACGACGATACAACTCTTGAATACGACGGTACGGCCCTTTGAGGACGATGTTATGGCCCTTGAGCACGGTGGTACGTCCCTTTGGGTACGACAGTACGGCCCTTGGGGATGACGGCCTGGTCTTTTGATTTGACCTTTAAAGGTCAGGTCAAAGACGAAGCCATCATACTCATGGGATTGTCCTGTCGTGCTTAAAGGGGGTTGTACCGTCGGGCTCATGAGGGTGCTGTACCGTCGGGCTCATGAGGAGGTTGTACCACCGGGCTCATGAGGAGGTTGTACCGTCGTTCTTATAAGGGAGTTGTACTGTCGTGCTCATGAAGAGGTTGTACCATTTTGTCGGGTTCATGATGGGGCTGTACCGTCGGGCTCATGAGGGGGTTGTACCGTCGTCGGGCTCATGAGAAGGTTGTACCGTCATGCTCGTGAGGAGGTTGTACCGTCGGGCTCATGAGGGGGGTTGGTTGTACCGTCATGCTAATGAGGGGGTTGTACCGTCGTCAGGTTCATGAGGGGGTTGTACCGTCGTCAGGTTCATGAGGGGGTTGTACCGTCGTCGGGTTCATGAGAGGGGTTGTACCGTTGTCCTCAAGAGGTTAAATCCCGAGCAATGGCCTCATGACTTACCAAGGTCTCCCTCCTCTACCCGACCCCACAACCCTACCCCCTACCCTAACCTTCTGTGGGTCACGCTGACCGTCTGTTGTGGCAGGAAGTTCTCTCTCTCTCTCTCTCTCTCTCTCTCTCTCTCTCTCTCTCTCTCTCTCTCTCTCTCTCTCTCTCTCTCTCTCTCTCTCTCCCCTCAACATATAATGAACATTTGCCCTTTGATATATATATATATATATATATATATATATATATATATATATATATATATATATATATATATATATATATATAGATAGATAGATAGATAGATAGATATAGATAGATAGATAGATAGGGAATTCGAGTGTGTGTTGAGTTTTGGGGAAGAACTGGTGGAGACTCCATCGACCACAGGTGAGGAGCGGGTAATGTTGGGGAGGTGAGGGTGGGAATGCGAAGTAGTCAGCTGTTGGAGAATGGTGGAGAGAGAGTGTTGGTGTGTGTGTGTGTGTGTGTGTAGTGGGTTTAATAGGCCTAAGAATGCGTCAGGTGTTGGGGTTGTAGGATGGGGGTGTTTAGTGGTGGGCGGTCCTCGGGTACATGGCCCAAATGGTTCTCCAAGATTGAATATTTTTTTTTTTTTTCACAGTCGATGATGCTGTGTCCTGGGACACCCCCCTCCCCCCCCACACGTTTGTGTGTCTCTCGCGGATCCTTGCTGTGAGCTGAGCACACACACACACCACACACACACACACACACACACACACACACACACACACACGACCGTCAGAGCCACTCAAATTGAGAGGAAGGTTATTTGTGTACGTTGACGATGAACGCATACGACACTAACCCCTTGAATACGACGACTTAACCCCTTGAATACGACGACTTAACCCCTTGAATACGACGACTTAACCCCTTGAATACGACGACTTAACCCTTGAATACGACGACTAACCCCTTGAATACGACGACTTAACCCCTTGTTACGACGACTTAACCCCTTGTATACGACGACTAACCCCTTGTGTACGACGACGTAACCCCACGACTACCTTACCTCCTTGAGTACGACCACTTGAACTCCTTGAGTACAATAAAGTTCGCCGGAGCGTTTATCATAAACCAAAACCTTTTTGAGTTTAGTATACGGGGCCCGGGGTGGGGTTTGGGGCCCCGGGGGCCGGCTGGGGATGCGTGCTCCAAACCCGTTTGATTTATCCCGGAATTTTGGGCCCAAACCCGGGCCCCCCCCAAAACCCGGGCCCCTGGGGTCCTTCTGAGCGGACTGCCTGTAACCCCAAGGAGCTTTAAATTTGGGCGGTGTAAAGGGCGGGGTAATTGGGTTTTTCCTAAAAAACACAAAAACCAAAAACACACACACACCACACAACCCCCAATTTTGATTGGCCCCCATTTAATGACGCGTCTACCAAAAAAAATGTTTCAATTGAGAATGTTAACAATAAAATATAGGAAAAATACATTTTTACCACAAACCCCCCACACACACAAAAAACACAAAAAAAATATATATATAAAAATATTTTATTTTAAAATATATAAATATAATTATAAAAATTAAAAATTTTTATTTCTTAATATCCCTAATTTTTTTTTTTTTTTTTTTATTTTTTTTATTTTAAACCAAGGGAACCCGGGGGGGGTCCAGGGGGGGAGGGTATTCCCCCTTCCCCAAAGGCCCAAAAAATTTTTTTTTTTCCTTCTTTTTCCCCAAACCCCCCCCCCCCGGGGGTTCGCGGGAACCTTGCGTAGTAGAAAAAAAAAAAAAAAACAAAAAAAAACCCCCCAACCAATTGGGGGTTAAAAATTTCGTTTCAAAACCTTCGGCCTCCCCCGGGAATTTTTCGGTTAACCCCTTTTACGGAACCTTTAATTGGGTTTCGACTCCTTAAAGCGCCCCAGTCCCCCCATTTTCCCCCAGCCCCAAAAGAGTTTTAATCACCCAAACCCTTTTTACTCGGGGCCCCCCCAAAGGATTTATGAGGGTTTTTTTTTTTTTTTTTTACCCGGGGGCCGGGGAGGCGGGACTCGCCCAAAGGGGTTAAAAACCGGAAAAACCCCCCAAAGTTAAAAGGAGTAAATGAATGGGGGGTTTTGGTTTGTTTAAAAAAAAAAAAAACCAATTTAAAATCATTTTTATTTTCATTTAAGGGGGCCCAAAAAAAGGGTTTAAATTTTTAAAAAAATTAAAGGGAAATTTCCCTTTTAAAAAAAAAACAATAAAAAAAAATTTTTTAAAAAATTTTTTTTTTATTAATAAATTAATTTTTTTTTTTTTTTTTTTTAAAAGAAGGGAAAAAGGGGGGGTCCAATTTTTGGGGGTTATTTCAAAAAAGGCCCCAGCTTCCACCCGACGGAGGGTAAAAAGGAAATTTGGAAAAAAATAAAAAAAATTTTTTTGGAAAACCCAAAAACGACGGTTTTTTTTCGGATATTTTTGGGTCCCTTTGGGCTATGGTATTTGGCACACCGGTACAAATAATTGGGGAAATTTGGCTCGCCCCCCAGTCCCTTTCCCCCAAAATTTGTTTTTTTTCCCCCCAGACGGGTTTATATTCTCAGGGGATTTTTTGAGGGGTTTTTTTTTTTGGGGGGGGGGCCTTTTTGGGGGGAAAATTTTTAATCAGGGAAAAGAGACGGTGTTTTGGTTTTTTTGGAAAAAAAAAAAGGGGGAAAAGGGGGTTGTTCAAAATTTTCCCCAAAAGGGGGCAAGGTTTTTTTGGGAAAAGGGGGCCGGAAAAACATTTTTTGGCTAAAATTTGGAAAAGGTTTTGGAAAATTTTGGTTTTCCGGGAAAGGGGGTGCGGTATTTGGCATCAGGGAAATGAAAGGGGGTAAATTTTTTGGTTATTTTGGCTCAGCCCCCCAGGAAAGACGGGGTTCAATTTCTCCCCGGTTTAGGTGCGGATAATTTTGGGTTTTCCCGGGAAAAACGACGGTTTTCGGTTTTTTGGATCAGCCGGATACGGGTTTTTCGGAAATTTTGGAATAGGGTGACGAGGTTTTTTGGAAATTTTGGCAACGGCCCTTTTAAAGGTAAAACCGGGAAATTTTTGGGGTATTGAGGGGAATAAAAGGCCTTTGAAAGCGACCTTAAAAAAGGGCAACGGGGAAACTTGAGCGACTTAATACGGACACACGTGATCGGTTTTAGCGATTAAACGGACACCGGGAAAATTTTTAGCGACTTAAAACGGGCCCCCCGTGTGTTTAATTGAAAAACCCCTTTAAAACCCGGCACAGGGTTTACTTTGGCGAAATTAATACGGACACACGTGTGATCAATTGAGCGACTTAATACAGACACACGTTATCAATTTTTTCCCTAAATTTTTTGTTCAACTCTGGTCCCTCAGTGATCCCCGGGGGGTGGTGGGGGCGTTGCTCCCTTTCGTGATGGGGGAGATTAATGTTTAAGGGGAGGGAAAATTTCTGAAGACGAAAAGAGAAAAAAGAAAACGGGCAGGGTTTGGTTTTGGTGGGGCGAAAAAGGAAAAAAAAAGCCGGGTATCCTCCCGGTGTGTCAGCCCCCGGGGTCGGGGCGACCGACGTAACCCCGTGAGGGTCACCCCCTCTCCATGACGTCACGGGCATTGTCTGGGTGACGTCACGGGTCTTCTTCCCTCCCCCCCTTCCCTCCCCGATGACGTCATTGGTGTTTTGCCCCCCGCCTGCCCCCCACCTCCCCTCTGCATCTTGTGTGTTGATCAGGGGAGTGTTGAACAGTTGAGGGGAGCGCTTTCGTCGGTGTTATCTTTTATGGTTGTTGAGTGTCCCTCGAGCAGGGGGGTATTGTGGATGAACTTTGTTTTCAGGGGGGGCGGGGTGGGGGGGTGGAATATGGAGGAGCCAAACCATTTAAATACATTAGCCTTTCTTAATTACTTTCCCCACGTACATATAGTTTCACAAAAAACACCCCGTTCTCCACCAACACCCCCACCACCACCCCCAGCATCCCCACCACCCCCCAACCACCACCATCTCCACCCCCACCACCCCACAGTATCTCCACCACCAAACCCCCACAGACTCCCAAACCACCCCCACAGATCTCCCCACCCACCAACCCACCACCAAAACCACCCCACCCACCACCACCACCCCCAAGATTTCCCCCAAACACCCCCAAAACCAGCACCCCCCAAACACCACCCCCCCAGCTCTCCACCACCACCACCACCACCAGTTCCCCACCCCCCCCCCCAAAAAGGGGGTGGGGGGGACGTCGTGCCCAGCCGATCTTAGGCGGAAGCATTGGCCATGATGTTATCAATACTTATAATTTACGTTCCTCAATTGAAAATTAGCCCTAATAACCCATCTCCCTCCCTCCTGTTTTTAGTAAGATTTATGGTAATTTCCATACCCCCCCAACTTCCCCACCTTCCTTCCCCAGATATCAGGGTAAGGCAGGTCGAGGTGCTGGCGATTAGGGGTTATTTAGTGGGTAAATAGGAGTTGGGGAGCTGAGCCCCCCGGGGGAACCTTGGGGGCCCCCCCCCCACGGGGCGGGTGGGGGGTTTTAGGGGGGGTAGGAAGGGTAAAAGGAGCTAGGAAAAAAAGGGGTCCCAGGGGCCAGGAGTGCTAGGGGAAGGTAAGGGATGCTAGGAAAGGTTGGGGGGTTCTAAGGAAGCCAGGAGTGCTAGGGGAAGGTAAGGGGTTAGGAAGGGTAAGGGATGCTAGGAAAGGTAGGGGGCTCTGAGGGAGCCAGGAGTGCTAGGGGAAGGTAAGGGATGCTAGGAAAGGTAGGGGGTTCTGAGGGAGCCAGTAGTGCTGGGGGAAGGTAAGGGGTGCTAGGAAAGGTAGGGGGTTCTGAGGGCGCCAGGAGTGCTAGGGGACTGACAGGGCGCTGGAGGAGCTAAGGGAGAGTACAAAAAGAAGGATGATAACATCCTCTCACAGGATGGGGGGGGGGGGGGAGGTGGCTCTCACCGGGGGAGAGCGAAGGGTAGCTCGCTCTCACTAAGCGAGAGTTGAGGGTCGGAAGCGCACTAGGGGAGAGTTGTGGGGGGTGGAAGGGGAGAAGGGAGGGAGCTCTCACTGGGAGAGACAAAGGAGCGTATTTTAAGAACTATGGGAGAGGCTCCTTGCGTCTCTCTCTCTCTCTCTCTCTCTCTCTCTCTCTCTCTCTCTCTCTCTCTCTCTCTCTCTCTCTCTCTCTCTCTCTCTCTATCTGTCTGTCTATCTATCTATCTAGCTATCTATCTGTCTATCTATATCTACCTATCTATCTATCTATCTTTATCTTCGACGCTGTCCGACGACCGTCCCTGCTGTGGTTCGCGGTCGTCAGGGGACATTCCTGGTCACAGGTCGTCCTGGGGACTGTGGCTGGGAAAACATCGCCAACAGAAGCTTGTCTAGCCCCAAGTCCCGCCCGTCCCCTGCCCCGCCCAGACCTGTACCCGGAGGAGCAGCAGCAGCAGCAGCAGCCTTTTGTAGAACGGTAGCTGCACAGTAGACACAGCAACTGTAAAAGAGTCGGAGGACGACAGAGAACCACCTCGACAGCGTTCACAGCAGGAGTCGCGACCTAAAAAAAAAAACCAGCAGCGGCAGCAGCAGGAGGAGGAGGAGGAGGAGCAGCATATGGATAGTTATCACAAGGCGACCTTCGCAGCGGAGGAGTCACGAACAACAACAGCAGCACCAGGCGGGAGCAGCTGAGGCCAGACAGCTGTAGCCTCCTCTATTTGGAGAATGTCAGAAAAACTGAGAACATGTGCTGCCTCCCTCCCACCCTCCCTCACACTCCCATGTCCTTACATTGCTTACATTGCCCCTGCCAGGATCCCTCCCGTCTCTCCCAGCACTCTTCTTGCCCCTATCAGTATTCCTCTTGCTCCTCCTAGAATCCCTCTTGCCCTTACTAGTGACTTTGCTCCTGCCATTGACTCTTTTCTTCCCCCCCCCCCCTGGCAAAAACCTTCATACCCCTTCCAGGACTCTCGTCCCTCCCGACAGCCTCTCTTGCCCCTTTTAGCTTCCATCAAACTGCGTAATTTCGCGTCGATCTGGCGTTCAGAATGGGGCCCGCCCCCGGGGGCGTGCCATGACCGCGTAAGGGCTCCAGGCTCACCTGGGTTTATTAGCTTGTGAGCTTCGACTGGCGTCCGTGAAGGCCTTCTTGGTCTCCTCAGCACACAGATACTACGTCTCGGTGTCGTCACTGTATCATGACGAGTTAGGCAGTTACCTGAGGGTTGTTCGAACCTTTGAACACGATGCCGAAGCTTGGTGGTCAGTGCTTCGTACTCAGGGTAGGGCATACCGTCAACATTGTGGATCGTACCGTCGTGATCAAGGGTCGTACCGTCGCGATGGAGGGTCGGACCGTCGCGTTGGAGGGTCGTACCGTCGCGATGGAGGGTCGGACCGTCGTGATCAAGGGTCGGACCGTCGTGATCGAGGGTCGGACCGTCGCGATGGAGGGTCGGACCGTCGCGATGGAGGGACGGACCGTCGTGATCCAGGGTCGGACCGTCGCGATCGAGGGTCGGACCGTCGTGATCCAGGGTCGGACCGTCGGGTTTAAGGGTTAAAACATCGTCCTTAAGTCGTACCGTCGTGTTTAAGGTCTCCTACCGTCATGCTCAAGGAATACTCCTGCCATAGCGTTATACTAACAACGTATACATCCATACAACGAAGTACAGCAGTGCAGAACGGTTTAATGATTTTCTCCCACTGTATTACTGTAACTGCTATGTTTGAGACGACCGAATTGCGTGAGTGTGGATGTCGTTACGGCCCTTCCGTAATTAGCATATAGTGTGCGTGTTTGGAACGACCCGGGTCGTATCAGCGGCGGGGATCGAAGGCGTGTGCCGGGGTCAACCGGCAGGTCAGGGGCGGGCCATGAATACAGCTGCTTCGGAACCCCCTTGCTCCAATAGTGTCGTTCGGCTTGTCCCAACAAAAAACGAGTGGCAGGTGTGGTCAGGCAGCTGTTTGGATTCTTCGGGCAAGAGTCTTATCTGTAGCATCAACCGGGGTTTGGTTGGGTGGAAATGTGTGGCATTATTGCACACGGGAGGACTTGAGGGGTAAAGTCTGATAACAGAGAACCTGGTGGTCAGTGAGGAGATTTTTCTGTTCGTATCCTGGATTTCTAATCCATATAGATGGTGACTGGATAGTAAAGCAGGAGTCTACACCCCACCCATTATTACAGATGGACATAGGATAGTAAAGCAGGAGGCTCCTTCCCACCCACCACTATAGGTGGAGACTGGATAGTGAAGCAGACGGCTCCTTCCCAGCCACTACTATAGATGGAAATAGAATAGTAAAGCAAGAGGCTCCTTCCCATCCACCGATATAGGTGGAGACAGGATAGTAAAGCAGAAGGCTCCTTCCCACCTACTACTATAGATGGACATAGGATAGTAAAGCAGAAGGCCCCTCACCACTCACTCCTATGGATAGAGACAGGATAGTGAACAGAAAGCTCCTCCCCACACACCACTATAGATGGAGACAGGATAGTAAAGCAGATGGCTCCTCCCCACACACCACTCCCTCTGGCGCATCAGCCAGCAGGAAAAAACAATGAAGGAACCACCATGTAGTGTAGAGAGAACATATAGACATTAAGATTATGTAGGGTGGATGGACAAAGAACATATTCCAATCTCATGCATACAAATCACACGTATACCCTGTGAAAGTAAACGATTAGACGTTCCTGTGTAAAGAAATAAGTTGAAATCCATGCTTGTTATTTTGCATGAACATCGTTTTACACATTATTAACATCATTAAAGTATATGTCCACCTTTGTTGTCACTGTAAATGTTCCAGCCTTCTATAACTCTACTGCTGAACAGACGTTTCTACCCACCTCAGTAAACTCCTTTCCTTTGAATGTCCTGATGTTGTTTGTTCTGTCCCACTGCATCTCTGTTCGATGTTTAATGTCTTGAGTTACATACTATTTTTAGTCGTTTGAAAACCTGTGTTGGGGTCTCCTTTAAGTCCCCGCTTTTGTAGGGAAAATCATTTAGAATCTTAAAGTTTTCGTGAGGTATATTTCTGAGTGATGGGTCGTTTTGAATCCCCTTACTGTACCGTCCGTCGTGTTTCTAATGGCTGTTTGTAAAATGTTGAAAGTTTTGGGTTTAGATATTTATATTACTTAACTGACTTTATTTCAGCATGTCGATTTCACTGGTGATGTTTTACAGTCTGCCTCGCTCGTGGTGTCAAGGAACTATTACTTGAACGTAGGTTGTGAGCCAAAGCCTTCTATAGCTTTTCCAGGCATAAATTATGATGCACCTCTCTCCTCTGCGCTCCAGAAAGTACAAATTTCAAAGGTTCAAGTCGTCTCCTCTTGTTCAGTCCATGACAATGTTGCTGCTGACTGTCAGAGATAACTTGCATACCCTCTGAAACACACAAGTTTCGCTCGCTGTCAATGATGATCGTCTGCCAATAACGAAGGGAATATTAGGGAAAGTAAGTGGTTTCATTTTTCTCTCGTTTTGAAGGTCCACAGAATCCAGCCTGTCACCTTTACGTAAGAGGCAGATGTTGTGTGTCCATGAACAAGGTCTTGCCATCTGTTAGATACAAGATAGTACTGATGTTAAACTTGTTTTATTCTCCCCACAGTAAACAGGATTAGCTTATCTCCTGATGGTGATGTAGAACATCATCTATTGTGGATTTTCATCTGGGTTCTCCTCAGGATGTAGTACACTCGTTCATCCTGGGAAAGTGTTGTGTGTGTGTGTGTGTTTAGGGCAGGTGTGGCAGAACTTGAGCTACAGATGTGGCTCAGCATCTGCTACAGGTGCATGGTGGGACATTTCCCGCAGTCGGGACGCTCAATTTCTTCTTCCAGTGCCTTCACGTTTATCCCAAAATTTTTTCTTCACGTTTTTAAAGATATTTTTAAGTTGGTACGTGATGCTGTTAGTCTAAAAGCGAGGGAATGTATGGGTGTCAAGTATCACTCCTGTGGCCCAGGTTGCTGGCTTCCATATGTGTGTGTGTGCCTCTCTCTCACCTACACATAGGGGTCTGCTGGCATTCAGTCCTACGGACGTACAGTCTCTTCCTCTCAGACACGAGACACTTGGCAACACGTCAAGTCACGAGAAAGACCCGTTTCCTCGTAACGCTAGGCGCTCTTCTGCGGTGAGCGCTCCGCGTTAGCCCAGCATCTTCGCCAGGGGCACACCGTCGCAAGCGCGCTGAAGTTAGTGCTGGAGACGTGACGTGAACCAAAGAGAAACGTAGCGGGGGGAAATGAATTTAGCAGTGTTGTTGACCGCATTGGCGGAGGGCTTGAGGAGCAGGAGGTGGCAGGCACACAGCAGGGGGAGGTAGGCAAGACCTGGAGGGGAGGGAGGACAGCAGAAACACAGCAGGAGGTAAGTAAGCACTGCCTAGGGTGCAGGAACGGGAGGGTTGTCTGGGCGGTGCTGGGAGACACACGCATTTGTACTACTGGGCTCTGACGCTCGCGCCCGCCTGTTTCCCCGCCTCCCTCCCACACACACACACACTCTCTCTCTCTCTCTCTCTCTCTCTCTCTCTCTCTCTCTCTCTCTCTCTCTCTCTCTCTCTCTCTCTCTCTCTCTCTCTCGCTCTCTCTCTCTCTCTCTCGGTCACTCGGAGGACTTTGGAGGGATGACGTTATCTCGGCATTATAGAGAGGCACCGAGGCATTTTGATGATAGGTATTATGCGTTTTTCTCTCGGGAGTTTAAAGTTTTAGGCTTCGCGGCTGGGCCGACGTTTTCTGTTGGGGAGTTATTGCTCTCGTCTTTATATAAAGGGCATAACAGGGTTTGATCCTGCTTGCCTGGGTTATATTCGCCCATAAAACCTGTGTCCGAGACCCAAGGTTAACGTACCCCTATCCTAACCTGATCTGTGTTATACTATCCTAATCTATCCTCTCCTAACGACCTTTCCTGTCCTCTTGTATCCTACACATATCCTATCCTGGCCTAACGTAACCCTTCCTATCCTATCGTATCCTGTTTTAACAAAATACATCTTATCGTATCCTATACTGAACCATCTTGTCGTATCCTATCCTAACTTGTCCTATCCGAGCCTGTCCCATTCTGACCTATCCTGTAGTGGCCCATCTTATTCTGTCCTCTCCCATTCTAACCTTTCCTATCCTTCCCTATCCCTTTCTAACCTGTCCTACAGTCCTAACCTTTCTTATCCTTCCCTATCCCATTCTGACCTGTCCTGTCCTTACCTTTCCTATCCTTCCCTATCCCATTCTAACCTGTCCTGTCCTCACCTTTCCTATCCTTCCCTATCCCATTCTAACCTGTCCTACAGTCCTGACCTTTCCTATCCTTCCCTATCCCATTCTAACCTGTCCTGTCCTTACCTTTCCTATCCTTCCCTATCCCATTCTAACCTGTCCTGTCCTAACCTTTCCTATCCTTCCCTATCCCATTCTAACCTGTCATACAGTCCTAACCTTTCCTATCCTTCCCTATCCCGTTCTAACCTCTCTTATCCCAACCTACCCCATTCTAACCTATCCTATCCCGCCCTAACCCGACCCCATGACCCGCGGGGCAATTCCTTTGAGTGAGTTGCATGTACTTGTAAGGCTGTTTGCGGCCACAGTGAGCGTTTTGCTGCATTATCCGGACCCTTGGATCCCACTGCCTCTCCGCTGCTGGAGCAATTATTCACTGTATGATGAATGACAGGGAGTCAGGAGGTAATGGGAAGGTGTCAGGGCTGGGATGGAACAGGAGGCAGGAGATGGAAAGGTGTTATTAGGGTAATGGAAAAGATGGCGCAAATTGAAGGTAAGTTGCCGGAGTTAAGAGGTTTGGGGGGGGGGGGGGGTTGCGGAGCTCTGAGAGAGAGAGAGAGAGAGAGAGAGAGAGAGAGAGAGAGAGAGAGAGAGAGAGAGTATTTAACTTGTTTATTTTAGTGCCAGAGGCGGGTTGTTAAATGTGTGTGTGTGTGTAGGTGATCAGTCGTTCCTTAGTCTGAAACGAAATGATTCATTCCACATTTCTCGTCCCACAGGTCAAGAAGGAACCCCACGGAGCCTAAGGTGAGTTTTTCTATATATATATATATATATATATATATATATATATATATATATATATATATATATATATATAGTAGGGAAGGTTATACTTCGTAAGACAGAATTACGGTGAGTATAGAAATATACATAGACAAATATTGATACAATTATAGAAATAGATCTCTATATTGAAAGATAGTTGAAGGAAAAACTAGAATTAGAATGTATTAAAAAGGGATAAAGTGGTGGAGGGAAGTGGGGTTGTTATGGCCTGCGCCATCTACCAAATCCCCCTTTTATGAGAATGATAGAGGGTGGGCCGTTTTGATACCTGTTTCTTTCCATACACGTCGGAGCTTTGGAACACTCTACCTTCTCGTGTCTTTCCCAGCAACAATGACCTGGCACAGCGCAAAAGACAGGTTTTCCGCTTCCTCCGAAGTTCGTAAATACTTTCCCTTGTCTTTTCTTTTTCCTTTTTCATAATTCTCTGTATATTTCAATCAAGTCCCGGCCTTGATGTGGACTCTTGTCCGCGACAGAAGCCTTCACCATGAGAAAAAGAAAACGACCACAAGCGACCTGGCTCACGGGGTGTTGCTCGCCGTATCAACGTTCGAGAAAATCTCATTTTTCCGCGAGATTTTGACAGCGTGAGACAAGAGAGGAGGAGGCGCGAGAGACAGGAAGGACCCCATATGCACTGTGGTACTGCTCTTACGGACGAAACTTGGAGTATGATATCTTGACCTTTGACCTGGAAACCCTTAAAAGGTCTAGTCAGAGGTCTGCTGTATCCCCCCTTTTACTGCACCCACTGTATGTGTATTTTTTTGTAACCTAGTGGCCCAGGGTCTTGCCTCAAAGTGGGTTCCTCCACGTACCATTTTGAAATCCTAACAGCTTCCCTCCGCGCGCGCGCGCCCTCCCTCCTCCTCCTTCGTGAGTAATGATCATCCTATCGGGAGAATCGGGAGCTACAGTCATCACTCTTGCGCCCTCCGAGACATCGGGACTGTCATAGCCAGAGAGATGTGGTCTACTACTGCGCCTCGTCACTCGCTTCCTTCCCACGGCCCAGCCCAGCCCTTGTGTGACACGTAGATTGTATTTGATCTTTATCTTTCATTGTCTCTCTCTTTCTTTTCCTGTTAGTTGAGGTGTTTATCTTTAATGTATTCAACATTTTGCTTTCAGGGAATTCTTCTTCTTATCATTCTGTCTCACAAGGTTACCAGGTCCTGTATTGCTCCAAGCTCCTGTATGACCCCATGGTTGGGCTGGGGTCCTAGACGTTCAGCATCTGGGTCAAGGACAATATCCTCCCCCTCTCTCCTCCCCTTTAGAATGGGCCCTCCCATCTAAGGAGGGGAGGGGGAGGACCTCATAGAATGGCCCACTAGCTGGGGGAGGACACCCTCCCACCGTCGTGTCCTGTCCGAGCCTCACACAGCCTCCGGTAATGAGTCGATAAATCACAATGCACCGGACAAGATAGTGTTATCACACTGGTGGACGGAGGGGTGGGTGGTGTTGGCGCCTCTTAAGCCGGGTGTCCCATCGTGTCTGTATGGGGTCTTGGCTCGCTTGGCTGTGCCTTAAACGTTGTTGGGAAATATCGTGTTACCAGGTGGAGGCCATCGAGAATATGACGGAATGTACACCGGATTTTGCGAGGGTGTAGACCATAATTAGGAATGTAGACCGGATTTTTGGTGGTATAGACCAGAGTGGGAAAGTATGCCGGATCATGGATTGTAGACCGGGATTTTGGCATGTATTCTTGATTCCGCTTTATGTCGAGCAAGTCGTGTTACATCTCATGTATTATAGATGTACTCAGACAACAGAGCTCTTTAGCACAAATCTCAAGTTCTTCCCGTTGGCACTTCGGGAGATGGAGCAGGAGCCGTCAAGGGCGTTGAGAGAGAGTGAGAGAGGGGGCGTCGGGCGCCTCTCTCCGCTACGCCCTCCAGCGCCTGACGACAGCTGGAGTAAACAGATGCTAAAATATGTGCATCTTGGCTCTTAATGCCGTAGCTTTGTGTTGAGCCAGGAGGAACATAGCGACCTCAACTTCTTCATTTTGTAAGAGGAGGTTTTTTCATTGGGTGTTTCAGAATTGTGGTTTACAGACTCTCTATTACTTTTTAACCTACTTTCGTTTACTTTGGAATTGTGGTTTACATACTTTATAACTTTGTGGTGCGCAAACTGTGTATTACTTTGGGAGTCTTTTGCAAACTACTTATTACTTTAAGATTGTTTTTTGGCAAACTTTACAGTATTTTAGAATTATGGTTTACAAAGTTTATAATACTTAGAATTATAGTGTACAGACTTTGTGTCACTTTAGAATTATGTTTTTCGCACTTTGTGATACTTTATAGTAAATGGTTTACAATGAATTATAATAACTGTAGAATTGTGATTTACACTCGGTCTCAAAGCATAGTTATGGAATGTAAACATTCAGGTTCACTTAAAGATATCAGTATACAAACATCATAATGTTTACGTATGTTGCAGGGTGTACACCTTCTGGACTTACATTTACATGTGTAGTCGTAGTACTCAAAATTCATATTTACAGCTATAGTATGGCAGTATTCTAGATTTGTTTAAATATGTGGTGATATTTTAGATCAATATGTACATCTGTGGGAACAATGACGCTAGGCTGTGGGTACTGTTGGACACTGCTACCTCCCTGTAGATCGTGAAACATGCGAGTGAGCCGTAAAGTTTGTGGCCAGAGGTATGGATGGACAAATACAGTAAAACCATATGCCTCAGACTTTAAGAAAACTGAACATTTTTTAGAAGTAGATCCCAAACAAGCCCTGCAAGAAATGGCACAAGACTTTATCGTTAATGACCAAAAAAATACCTGAACTTCAGAGACTGTGTATCCTCCTCACCACCTAAGGCATTGAGCCTCTTGGACGAAAAGACTGTTGTTGTGTATAGCCTTCCGTAATGAACCAATTTTATGATATATAGTGTTCCAATTTTTTGCCCGCTGGGAGGATATGTGACCTCTGTACACCCCATTTTTTTTTTTTTTTTTTTTTTTTTTTTCTTTTTTTGCGCTACAGCTCCGAGGCTGATCATAGTTGCCATTAATAAAGTGGCTGGTGATAGCGGCAAAAACAGAAGGGCCTGGCGAGGAGGAGGGTGAGTTTGAGGGTCTATAGTCTCCAAGAGTCTCTCTCTCTCTCTCTCTCTCTCTCTCTCTCTCTCTCTCTCTCTCTCTCTCTCTCTCTCTCTCTCTCTCTCTCTCTCTCTCTCTCTCTCTCTCTCTCTCTCTCTCTCTCTATCTCTCTCTCTCTCTCTCGCAGACAGACCAACCAACCAGCCGATAGAGACGATGCCCAGAAACAAAGATAATCAAGACACTAAACCCCCAGGACCCCCCTCATAACGGCCCCTGCGCTGCAGTCAGCTGCAGGGTAATGGTGTACGTCTTCGGGGTGGGTCATTCCTTATCGAGACCGTACTCTTTTTCGTCCACTGACAGTGGTACAGCCTTGCTGAAGGTGACTTTCCACTTTTAACCACACAAGCTTGTGGAGTGTGGTGGTGCCGGAAACCGAATGGCATATGTGCTGCTGCAGGGGATCCAACCTTTCCCTGGTACTGATGGTGGCGCAGCAGTGAAGCTGCAGGAACCCTTGAGAAGGTGGTCCTTAATGTGATGTAATGATGATAGTGATGATACTAATAGTAATGATAATGATTAGATAATGATAATGAAACATATGATAAGAAACTGCTTCCTTAACCCATAAACCAGTAAAGGATAGCGGTGGATAGTTGAGGAAGACATGGATGATCCTGACGACCTCCCATCAGTGGATATGTCCTGAGCTGGATGGGTCGAGACCACGCCCTGCGTGCTTGAGGGTCGTTCCATCGTGCGAGAGGGGTCGTACCGCACATCATCACACCCAGAGGTCGTCAACCATCGTGGTCAAGGGGGTTTAAACCCAGCCTAACCACCCCAAGAGTCAAAATCCTCCAATTGAGCCTAATTACCCTCGTAATCTGAGAGGTAATGACCCAACCAGGTGTTTGCTCAGACGGGTAGCCCAAGTGACCAGGGCTGTCCCACTGCCAACTTAAGTGTCGTCTTTAACAACGCTCTGGTGACGTTTAAATTCCAGGTGGCTCTGCTGTGCTCAAACAACGTTCTATATATAAAAGAGCGAGTTATTTTTGACTTAGGACGTAGTGGGAGTGGATGTTGTATTTTTAAGGTTGTCAGGTCAAAAGGCCACCGTAAGCGTGGGTTGTAAGTGTTGTGATCACGGGCCGTGGCCTTCATCCCCATGGGTTGTGTCTTCGTGCTTTTAAGAGGATCGTACTCAAGGGTCGTACCGTCGTAGTCAGGGGTCGTACCGTCGTACTCAAGGGTCGTACCGTCGTAGTCAGGGTCGTACCGTCGTGCTCGAGGGTCGTACCGTCGTACTCAGGGGTCGTATCGCCATTCTCAGGGATCGTAAGGTCGTACTCAAGGGTTGTACCGTCTTGCTTGATGTACTCAAAGGGTCGTACCGTCTTGCTTGAGTTGGTGAATATGCAAAAGACATCAAAGAATAGTAATTAAAAAAAAAAAAAACGAAAATACTTAAAAAAAAAAGAATGCACACGCCAACATGTCCCAAACGAGTCATATTTATCATCTGACCTTTCCCCTGACCTCTTATCTCCGTCTCGAGTTGCTGGTGATACCTTATCTCTGACGCACAGACCCGCCCAACAAGCATATCGGTTTCAACAGTATCTCCCGTCGCTCTTGAGTATATCTTTGTGATGTCGCGCGCCCTCTGTGTCCTGTTGTGCAGGCCTTCCACCCTTAGCATGTCTCATTACCGAGGGCTCTTGTGTAGCTTATCTTTTATATTATCTTTTGTTGCTTGTATCTGTAGCGGTTCATTTGCTTGTTATCTTTATATATATATATATATATATATATATATATATATATATATATATATACACACCAAGTGGCGTCCTAGCTTCGTCTCTTCGATGTATGTCAACTGACTTATATTTCTCTCTTGTGTCCCCACTTAGATGTGATTATTACACGAAAGTGCACTTGGGAACTTACCGTGTTTCATTTTCCCCATGGACTCATAGGAATATATATATATATATATATATATATATATATATATATATATATATATATATATATATATATATATATATCACCCTGCCACTATGTAGCTTTGCTGTTTGACTGTATGCGTCAAGTGAAGGGTTTTATTGATGTCAGTGTAAACTTGATAAAGAGAACTTTACTGATGTCACTCTACAGTTAATAAAGGACTTTGCTGATTGTCACTCCACAGTTAGTAAATGACTTTGCTGATGTCACTCCACAGTTAGTAAAGGACTTTGCTGATGTCACTCCACAGTTAGTAAAGGAGTTTGCTGATGTCTCTCCACAGTTAGTAAAGGACTTTGCTGATGTCACTCCACAGTTAGTAAAGAAATGACTTTCCTGGTGTCATCCTCAAAACATAAAGAACTCTACTGGTGTTAACCTACACTTTTAGGTAGAGTACTTTACTGGTGTTAGCCGACGAAAAGTAAAGTGATGTTTACACGTCGGCTGTTAAGTGTAAGATGATGAAAGTAAACAAAGAAACTTATACAGACACAGACTGTATGCTGACAGTACTGATAGAAACATAATTCCAGATATCTATCTATCTATCACTGTCTATCTATATATATTTATCTATCTTTTGCTATATATCTGTCTGTAGCTAGATATAGAGATAAATTTGATATATAGAGCTACTGAAGTATTAGTGAGATACATGGCCATAGTATGAAGTCAAAGTATAAGATATATAGCGAGAGTATAGTTCAGTGTATAGATGCAGAGAATGTGAAAGATACTGATATAGTTTAGAAAAAGATAATGATAGCTGAAGATGTAGTAGAATATAAAAAAAAAAAGTGAGCGAAAGATTAAAATTAACAGTTAAAATATGGAGGGATGATAATGTTAAAATAATAGAATACATTAAGACGTTATTGATAGATTGTACCGTGCTAACTTCCCCCTTAAGTGAAGATGAGGGAAAACTATACAAACGCTTATAGTGATATATGTATATATAGAACATGAAAGGGATTCAGATTGATATATTGTATGGATATTTTATTTTGTATAGGTATTACTCACAGAACACGTGTCGCACATATAATTTCAGTGACCGATGGAGTTTGGCTGATGTGGTGAGGGTGTGTGTGTGTGTGTGTGTGTCGTGTGAGGATGTAGTGTTGGTTAGGACGGCCGGCGGACGTACACACACACACACACACACACACACACACACACACAGAGCAAGGCCCGGAGTTCGACCCCTGGCCGCATCCAACCCTAAGTACAGAGCGACTCAGATATATGGTTGATAAAATTACCTAATTAATAGGTTGCTGGATGTTTCGCCTCCAGCCCGTACTACGCCCTCTCCCTCCCAACCCTCCCACACACCCACACACTCCCCTCCCGGTCCCAGGTCCCCCGTCACCTGGTACGTTCCCTCCCTCCCTCCCTCAGTGTGTCTCTCCATCTCGTTGATTCCCTCCCACCGTTGGAGCTAACTGTACCGTCGTGTTTTATAAGCCCAGGTACCGTATTTTCCACCCCGTCGTTGTACCGCTGGGTGAGGTACAGGAGCCTCCCCTCAGGATAGTACCTGCTCGAAATGTGTGTGTGTGAGAGAGAGAGAGAGAGAGAGAGAGAGAGAGAGAGAGAGAGAGAGAGAGAGAGAGAGAGAGAGAGAGAGAACCGTATCTTCGTATTGTCTGTCTTTCCTCCCTCAGACTATACAGGATCCCCGGATGTGATCAGCGTCGATCCAAGATGTGGTTTGGTTCGCGTTATCAGTTTTCTCATCCATCATGCGAGTGTTGAAAGTGATTTCCTTTTTTTCTTTTCTTTCTTTTTTTTTCTCTTCTTATCAACTTCCTGCTGTTGTCTTCCCCTCAAGCGTCTCTCTCTCTCTCTCTCTCTCTCTCTCTCTCTCTCTCTCTCTCTCTCTCTCTCTCTCTCTCTCTCTCTCTCTCTCTCTCTCTCTCTCTTTCTCAGTAATATTGTGGTCGTTGTTCTGGAGGTGCTCAGGGGGAGAAGACGACTAGCGGTCTACCCATCTTTACTTGGAACGTTCCCTCTCATGCCTCATGGAGAACGTTCCCTCGTGCCTTAGAGAGAACGTTCCTGCATGCCTCATGGAGAACGTTCCCTCATGCCTCATGGAGAACGTTCCCTCGTGCCCCATGGAGAACGTTCCCTCATGCCTCCTGGAGAACGTTCCCTCGTGCGTGAGAGGGAGAACGTTTCTGCATGCCTTTTGTACCAAACGTTGTCTCAGGCCTTTAGATCAAACGTTCCCACAGGCCTATAGGGGGGAAGAGAACAAGTTGTCTCTATTCTTCTGCGAGTGATTTTGATTTAGCTGTCTTTTTCTGTAGCGTGGGGGAGGGACCCGTGACCTGATTTGAAGTGTAACATCATCTGTGTTGACCCAGTAGACCGTCTGGGAAGGCATAAACGTTGGTGGAACGTGCGTGTTCACCCACAGCTGTGTCCTGGTCACTGGAGAAAGAAGAAGGGACGAGAGAGAGAGAGAGAGAGAGAGAGAGAGAGAGAGAGAGAGAGAGAGAGAGAGAGAGAGAGAGAGAGAGAGAAATCCTGGCACAAAGAAGAACAATACGTAACTGATGACGAGGATGTGTGTTTAAAGACTCGAGTATTTTGTATACAGAGGGAGGAGGGCGTGTCGTGAGTCTTCGTCGTCATCATACCCCCGCCGCCCCAAGGGTATCCCCCCTCAAGGGCGTGTGCTTTAAGTCTATACACCCACTCAAGGGCTTGTCCTCGGGGTCTGACACCCTCCCCAAGGGGGCGCCCGACTCTCCTCCTCCTCCTCCGTCAAAGGGCCTCTTGTTACATCTCTCCCTTATTTATGAGGTCCTGCCTCCGTCTGCTTCCCCGTCAAGAGGATCAAGTGTTCTGTTTGAGTCTCTCTCTCTCTCTCTCTCTCTCTCTCTCTCTCTCTCTCTCTCTCTCTCTCTCTCTCTCTCTCTCTCTCTCTCTCTCTCTCCGCTGTGCTCTACCCCCAGGAGGTTGGCTGCTGCCCTTGCCTCACTGTAGTCTGTACCATCGCTCTTGTCTCACTGTAGTCTTGTGTACCCCCTACATCCTTGCTTCAGTGGTCTGTTTACCCCCTGCATCCTTGCTTCAGTGGTCTGTTTACCCCCTGCATCCTTGCTTCAGTGGTCTGTTTACCCTCTGCATCCTTGCTTCAGTGGTCTGTTTACCCCTCTACATCCTTGCTTCAGCTGGTCTGTTTACCCCCTGCATCCTTGCTTCAGTGGTCTGTATTTCCACCCTTGCTTCACTCCTAACTCCTTACTTCACTCCACGTGTCTTGTTCCACTCTTCGCTTGTCTCACCCCGATTGCTTCACTCCCCCCTTCACGCATCATTCCTTACTTTTTGCTTCTTCCTTTACTTCCTCCTTCACTCTTTACTTCTTGCTTCAATTTCGACTTCGCTCCTCACTTCTTCTTGCTTCACGCCTCACTTCTCCTCTTGCTTCACTCCTCACATCATGCTTCACTCCTCACATCATGCTTCGCCTCACTTCTCGTCTTGCTTCACTCCTCACATCATGCTTCACGCCTCACTTCTCCGTCTTGCTTCACTCCTCACATCATGCTTCACGCCTCACTTCTCCTCTTGCTTCACTCCTCACATCATGCTTCACGCCTCACTTCTCGCCGAATCACCTGGTCTGTCTGGCCATCTCGTATCTTATTACCTCTGTTTGTTCATTTATATTTATTCTACGTTTTCTTTTTCATTTACATTTACATTACCATTTACTTTATTCTACTTTTTTTTTTTCTCCTTGCCCTCAGTCACGTCTTGCTTATATATTCTCGTGTCACTTTATCGCTCTTCCTTTTGTCCCCTTTTTATTTCTTGTTCATATGCGTTCACCCCATAATTTTTTCCCTTTATTTTCTATTTCTTTTATTAAGGCGTCTTTACCACATTCTCTCAGTAATGATTCTAGGTCCGGGGTCACAGCTCCTTGTTTACACTCTCTCTCTCTCTCTCTCTCTCTCTCTCTCTCTCTCTCTCTCTCTCTCTCTCTCTCTCTCTCTCTCTCTCTCTCTCTCTCTCTCCCGTTATCTAAGTTGATTTTAATTAATTTTCACTTATATCTTTTTATTATAACATGTTGTATGTGTATGTCTCGCCTTATCGCTTCTCATATCTAATTACTGCAGTGTTTAGCTCGGGGCCTCTGTGTGTATATTCATGTGGCATTCGTTTGTATATGTCTTTTCATTATTCCCATCTTTATTTTGCCTTCGTGTTTGATCTTCATTTTTTTTTATTCCTTTTTATTATGTGACTTAATGCGTGTGTTTTGGTCTGGCGTTTGCTGGTTTTCCATTTTCGACATTGGTCTTATTCGTGTATTTTTAATTGTTTAATTCTTCGATTCAAAGTAACATATATGACTGTGTTTTCTATGTACTCTGTTGTGTTGAAGACGTAATACCGGGTGAGCCACTATTTGTTATGATTACAGTGTGTAGACTTCGGTAACTCAAGGATGACCCGTTGTGACGTCTCTTTCTTTCCTTACACCTCTAGGCTTTGGAACTGTTTACCATCTCTTGTCTTTCTTGCCAGCTACCAGCTGTGAGCCCTTTATGTAAAAGACAGATTTTTTTCCACCTCCAGAACTTTTTTTGTTCCCATTTTCTTTCTTTAATTTATTTAAATGTGTTTTTGCCCTTTATGTAAAAGACAGATTTTTTTCCACCTCCTCCAGAATTTTTGTTTCCCATTTTCTTTCTTTAATGTATTTTTTTTTTTTAAACGCTCTTTAATGTTACATTGGAAGTCCTGGACTCGAAGGGGGGGACTATTATCGGTGACCAGATTCTTAAACATGACTAGATTACGAGTCCTTTTGAAGCAGAGGGGGCTAGGTATATAACAGCGAGAGGCACAGATAAGAACCAGACTGTTGGTCCTGGGGCAAAGAAAGATAAGAGAAAAAAAAAAGAGAAGAAAACCTGTTTATCTTTAAAAACAATTTAAAGGTCAAGCTGAAGTGTCAGTGACCCCGAACGAGAAAGAAGGTGTTAGATAATTGAGGTATATCATTAGACGACCTTTGACATGCTTTGCAAATGGCTTCCGATTAATTGCGTTACATCTTCATCGGCACACACCCCTTGGTGGATTTCGGACGACCCCCTTTAACGGATTTATAACGACCTCTTTAACGTACTTATAACGACCCTTCTAACGGATTTCTAACGACCTTCAACGGATTTATGACGACCTCTTTAACGTACTTATAACGACCCCTCTAACGGATTTATATAACGACCTTTAACGGATGTATTACGTCCGCTGTAACGGATTGATGACGACCTCTTTAACGTACTTATAACGACCCCTCTAACGGATTTATATAACGACCTTTAACGGATTTTTCCTTTGAACGAATATTCCTCTAGACTGCGTCTCGTCCGTTGTAAGATGTCTCGACGTATTCTTAAAGCCTGGGTTTGTAAGGAGGAGAGGAGGAGGGGTCTCGCGGGCCAAGACCAATTCTCTGAGATGAATGATATTAAAAATAATTTTCCTTTTAGTTTTTTTTATGAACTAGACGAATTGTCGAGAGCCCAAACTTTATTTCTGGTTTGCGATTGGCGACATGGTGGAGACTTGTGTGTTTAAGCTTAAGTAAGGTCAGGTGAAAGGGTTTTTGGTCCAATAGGAGTGACCTGACCCCATGCGGGTTAGGTCAGAGGTCAGACCATCATGTCTAAGGGTTGTGGAGTCCTGATCAAGGTCGTGCCCAAGGGTCGTACTCACAGATCTGCATGGTCGTGCTCAAGGGTCCTACTCACGGATCTGCATGGTCGTGCTCAAGGGTCGTACTCACGGATCTGCATGGTCGTGCTCAAGGGTCGTACCGTCGTGCTCAAGGACAGTACGTACTGTCGTGC
The DNA here is from genome assembly GCF_036320965.1 of Panulirus ornatus. Classification (NCBI taxonomy): domain Eukaryota; kingdom Metazoa; phylum Arthropoda; class Malacostraca; order Decapoda; family Palinuridae; genus Panulirus; species Panulirus ornatus. The sequence goes on along the minus strand of NC_092239.1, from coordinate 34,566,915 downwards.
TCAATGTTCGTTCTTGCTCCTTTCGCTATACGATTCACAACTCCCCCCCCAACCTTTGCAATCTTAAGAGAACCAAATTTGCATATATATATATATATATATATATATATATATATATATATATATATATATATATATATATATATATATATATATATATATGATTATTCTTCTTTGTATCAATGTCTGTTTTATCACATCTCGTGATTTTGAACTGTTTCATCACCTATTATAAAATTTGAGTTGATCTTGTATACCAAAAGTTTTTTATTTTTGTCTTTTATTTGATGTCGTGGTGGGTAGGTTGTGGATGTCATTTGGTGTAAGATTTGTGACATCTTCCGTTGTTTTGGCGTCAGGCTTGTGAAGATGATGTCACACTTTGTATATGTTGGGTTGTTGTGATAACTTCACCTTTGATGTTGTTGTTGCTGCTTCTTGATGTCAGACCAGAATGATGTCACAGGAGCATGATGTCATGCCCCATGATTGTTCTTCATGATGTCATGCCCCATGATGTTCTTCATGATGTCATACCCCATGATGTTCATGATGTCATGCCCCATGATGTTCTTCATGATGTCATACCCCATGATGTTCATGATGTCATGCCCCATGATTGTTTTTCATGTCATGCCCCATGATTTTCTTCATGCTGTCATGCCCCCATGATGTTCTACCAGCATGTTCTCGTGCCCCATGATGTTCTACCAGCATGTTCTCATGCCCATGATCGTTCTTCATGATGTCATGCCCCATGATGTTCTTCATATTGTCATGCCCCATGATATTCTTCATGATGTCATGCCCCATGATGTTCTTCATGATGTCATGCCCCATGATGTTCTTCATATTGTCATGCCCCATGATGTTCTTCATATTGTCATGCCCCATGATGTTCTTCATGATGTCATGCCCCATGATGTTCTTCATATTGTCATGACAATATGAAGAACATCATGGGGCATGACAATATGAAGAACATCATATGTTCTTCATATTGTCATGCCCCATGATGTTCTTCATATTGTCATGCCCCATGATGTTCTTCATATTGTCATGCCCCATGATGTTCTTCATATTGTCATGCCCCATGATGTTCTTCATATTGTCATGCCCCATGATGTTCTTCATATTGTCATGCCCCATGATGTTCTTCATATTGTCATGCCCCATGATGTTCTTCATATTGTCATGCCCCATGATGTTCTTCATATTGTCATGCCCCATGATGTTCTTCATATTGTCATGCCCCATGATGTTCTTCATATTGTCATGCCCCATGATGTTCTTCATATTGTCATGCCCCATGATGTTCTTCATATTGTCATACCCCATGTATTTTAGTAAGCCTTAAGTCCGGCCGCATCCTCTGTTATCCGGAACATTACGGCCACACATTGTCTTATCCGGCTCACTCCGGCCACACACTCTATCATCCGGCACAGACTGGTCAGACAGGTTGGGGGGGGATGAGCCCCACCCTACACACACACACACACACACACACACACACACACACACACACCACCCGGCCTCCGGCGCTTCCCTTGCCGCACGCACACACGCACATGCACACCCAGCACGCAACGTACACACGGTGTATCTAAATGTATAATTTGCTCAGGCAGAGTGCACGCGAGTGTTCACTCAGTGCTGTGTGGCGTCCGCCTCCCATGGGATATACCGGTGCGCACCGTGTTCCATCTTCCTGTTGGGACCTGCCAACAGACTTCTGTCTTACTTGAATGTTGATGAAGAACACGACAGCTTGGTCCCAGACCCAGCTGTGTGGGGGTAGAAGACCTCCCAAACCATCGTAAGGTATACGTAAGGTAAGGTAAGGTCCCAGACCCAGCTCTAGGGGTAGAAGACCTCCCAAACCATCGTAAGGTATACGTAAGGTAAGGTAAGGTCCCAGACCCAGCTGTGTGGGGGTAGAAGACCTCCCAGACCCAGCTGTGGGGTAGAAGACCTCCCAAACCATCGTAAGGTATACGTAAGGTAAGGTAAGGTCCCAGACTCAGCTGTGTTGGGGTATAAGACCTCCCAAGCCATCGTAAGGTAAGGTAAGGTCCCAGACCCTTTGTGTAGGGGGTAGAAGACCTCCCAAACCATCGTAAGGTATACGTAAGGTCCCAGACCCAGCTGTGTAGGGGGTAGAAGACCTCCCAAACTATCGTAAGGCCAGCTCACCATTTTGCCCGATTCTTGTCAAACGTACTTGCGTCTCTGCCTGGGCCTGGTGCCCCGTAGTGCTTGCTCCAACATTCCCTCCATCTAATTATTGGTGTGTGGCGGGTGTGATAGATCGGGGGTAACCCCGGCGCACATCTCTCTCCTCTTACCCCCTTCCCCCGCCTCTACCCCACCGACACGCTACCTCTAGCTGCTAACTCCTCCTCCCCTCGTCCCCTACCACCACCACCCTGTGCCCCAGTTCTCCATCCCATTCCTATCCAATCCGACCTCCTCCCATCGCTGTTGCAGCAGCAGCAGCCTCCTCCTCTCGTTTGGTCTGTTGTTACATCCGCCCGTCTGTATCCCGCCTTCTGTTCTTATCTTCCTCAGGCCATGTGTCCCCTCCTCCATTCCCGTTCTTGTTCCTGCTCTTATCGGTTCTCCTATCTTTCCTCCGTTCATTCTATTGCCCCCTGTCCTATCCACCACTTATCCATTCCTGTGTTTCCTGCATCCTCGTATCGCTCCTGTCCCGTCCCTCTGCACCTATCCTCACCCTGGCCTATCCCTTTGTATATCATCTATCTATTGATATGGCATCTGTCTACCTTGGCACCCCCACCCCCCCATCAGTCTCATCAATAGATAAAGTTCATTTATTTCCAATCCAGCAATAAACGCTTGTATAAACCCCCTTCCTTAATTAATTTTCCTCGTAAATCTTCAATGTATTATTGTGTAT
>NC_092239.1:34481492-34558992 GCF_036320965.1 Panulirus ornatus | reverse complement strand
TGCTGGGTAAGTTTAGTCCAAAGCTTAGATTACAGGGGCAGTTGGGTCGACAGGAGGCACAGATAGAGCAAGAGAAGATGGAATAGATGTTGAGGAAGTGGAGGAATGTGGTGCCTCGTCGTCAGCGTTTGAGCACGTTTAGTTATCTGTTGAAGAAAGAGAAAATGTTGATAAAAAGGAGGGAAGAGTGTAGGGGATAGGACAGAACCCAGAGGAACACCATCGTTGAATAGAACAAGCGGGAGAGGTTCTTCCATCGGTGATCAGTAAAGAGGTGAAGCGGCCAGAAAGGAAGCTAGAGAGGAGAGAAGTGATGAGAAGGAAGCTTTGGAGAACAAGAGACTAGTACCCCATCCTGTCGTAAGGTTTCAGTGTACCAGGGGGCCACAACACAGGATTCTCCACAGCCTCAGAGAGATGATGACCAGACATTCGTAAGAAAGGAAAGGATATTGTCGATGGATGATCAGAAAGAGAGAGAGAGAGAGAGAGAGAGAGAGAGAGAGAGAGAGAGAGAGAGAGAGAGAGAGAGAGAGAGAGAGAGAGAGAGAGAGAGAGAAGGCTGTGGGATTCAAAGAGCTTCAGGAAATGGGAACTTGAGGAGAGATTCGAAGATTTTGGGCGAGTGGAAGTTAAAGTTGGATGCATTAGAACAACCCATCCGTCTTCACGTGAGGAGGGTAGTCCTTCCCTGGGCGGCTGCTGGCTACAACCTACTGAAACATGGAGGATGTGAGATGGTTCTGCAGGTGCATTTCATGCTGTCGTTTGATGGCCTGTGTTCACTGGTGTGTAGGACTGTGGAGGGAGAGACCCGTGGGGTTGGGTGGAGGGAGATTGCACTAGGGGAGGGGTTCCTGGTGTGTGGACACTTTACAGCATGGAGAAAAGTATGATGGAGTGGTTATTAAGTGTACTTAAAAAAAAGAGTAACAGTTTTCTTGCTTCTTACGGGGAAAAAAGGCAGTTTATTTTATATACTGACATAGCCTGGTCCTCCCGTATATATATATATATATATATATATATATATATATATATATATATATATATATATATATATATATATATATATATATATACATACATATATATATATATGTCATTATCATACCTTCACATAACAAGTGTTATAATTTGAATAACATAAGTTGCTGAACACTTGCATGACATGAGAATTATGGGTCTGATTTCAATGAGAAGAGAGCCTGCTTGAAAGCCAGTTCTCAGCTTAGATTAAAACACTTGAGCAGCGTTACTGGCTTAACTCTCTACTGATAACAGTGGTTTAGATTCTTGCATGGCAACAAAGATTTCTTTTTCCATGATGGGCGTAGGGGAGTGTTTCACACAGGAAACACTTGCATTTGTGGCTGGTAAAACCCTTGCTTTGCAGTTAGACCTTGCGTTACAATTGTTAAACCCTTGCATTGTAGTTAAACCCTGCATTACAGTTGTTAAACCCTTGCATTACAATTGTTAAACCCTCGCATTGCAGTTGTTAAACCCTTGCATTGTAGTTAAACCCTTGCATTACAGTTGTTAAACCTTTGCATTACAGTTTTTAAACCCTTGCATTGTAGTTAAACCCTTGCATTACAGTTGTTAAACCCTTGCATTGTAGTTAAACCCTGGCATTACAGTTGTTAAACCCTTGCATTACAGTTGTTAACCCTTGCATTACAGTTGTTAAACCCTTGCTCAGGGGGTCTTACCGTCGTGCTCACGGGTCGTACCGTCGTGCTCAGGAGCTGTACCGTCGTGCTCAGGGGTGTCGCACCGTCGTGCTCAGGTGGCCGTACCGTCGTGCTCAGGGGGCCGTACCGTCGTGCTCAGGAGCTGTACCGTCGTGCTCAGGAGCTGTACCGTCGTGCTCAGGTGTCGTACCGTCGTGCTCAGGAGCTGTACCGTCGTGCTCAGGTGTCGTACCGTCGTGCTCAGGTGTCGTACCGTCGTGCTTTGGGTGCCGTACCGTCGTGCTCAGGGGGTCGTACCATCGTGCTCCAAGGATGTCGCTTCTGCTCAAGGGTTTAGCCAGTTAACATGCATGACTGTCGAAGCTGTGTGCATGAGCCCAGCTGCCAACAGACACCTGCATGGCAACAAAATTATTTGCCCCTGGTGCCGTGGAAGTGCCTGGGAACAGTTTGCATGACGATAGCTGAACTGCATGTCAGGAGTAACACCAGCCTTGCATGACACCTGTAGGTGTACCACTTGCATGACTCCAGTTGGCAACAGACCCTTGCATGGCAACAAGGCAGCAATAACCACTGTGGGAATACCTGTGTGAACGACTTGCATGACAAGAGGAGCCACCTTGCATGACAGGAGGAGTAGTCTTGCATGACAGCTATTGTTGTACCACTTGCATATCTGCATGATTAGCCTCAGAAATGACCCCCTTCCCCCCATGATGAGGTGGTGATTTGCATGGCGCTAGTAGGTCAACACTTGCATGATAATTGGCGAACCATCTGCATGACAGAAGTGAATTACCTCATACATGACAGCTGTTGATAGCTCATATATGCACAGGATACATGTATGTCTGTGTGGGATGTAACCTGTGACCTGTCCTTGACGGAATGGGCCATTGTAGCCAAGGGTCACGCCATCGTGTTCAAGGGTTTTAACTTGACGCTAATGGGTCGTATACAGGTCGTGTTCAAGGATCGTATACCGTCGTGTTCAAGGGCCGTATACCGTCGTGTTCATGGGCCGTATACCGTCGTGTTCAAGGGTCGTATACAGGACGTGTTCAAGGGTCGTATACCGTTGTGTTCAAGGGCCGTATACCGTTGTGTTCAAGGGTCGTATACCGTCGTGCTCAAGGGTCGTATACCGTCGTGTTCAAGGGACATATACCGTCGTGCTCAAGGGTCGTATACCTTCGTGCTCAAGGGTCTTATACCGTCATGCTCAAGGGTCGTATACCGTTGTGCTCAAGGGTCGTATGCCGTCGTGTTCAAGGGTCGTATACCGTCGTGTTCAAGGGTCGGGTATCGTCGTCCTTATGAATCTTATACCGTTATGTTCAAGGGTCGTATACCGTCGAACACCGTCGTGTTCAAAGGTCGTATACCGTTGTGTTCAAGGGATGAAACATTCACTTTATCACCTAATTGTCATAGTTCCATTTTAGATTTCGTCTCAGAAATGGATTTTTTTTTTTTACTGCAATTGGAAAAATCCAGTCGTCTTATAGAAAACCGAAAATGGTCAGGCATAGAAAACGCAGATCGGTTATAGGCATGACTAAAACAAATAAAACAAAAAAATTATCCATGTAAGAAAAAAAAAAAAAAAGATTGAGCCCCATAGTGGATCCAAGCACCCAAAACAGTGATCCAACCTTACCTGAATTATGGCGTGTAAAAATGCAGGCAAAAACAGTTAAACTTAACCAGACCCCAACCAGACACCCACAGCACAAGTACACCAACATAATCCTTGATTAAATGTAGCATTAACGTTCTTGTGAGAGCCCGTAAGATAAATAAGGAAAGGAAGAGGATCTCACTGGCGGCCATGGAAGAGAAAAATATTGCCGAGTTGAGAAAAATTGTCTGGTTGTAATGACAGAGGCGAGGGTCTCCGAGCTCTCATGCAATATCTGAATTAAAGGGCACCACCAAGGCCACCATGGTCTAATTTAGTGGGATTTGAAGAAGAGACAGGATTCTTGAAGCCCGGACTCTCGGGTGATTCCTATCTCCATGCGCGCGCAATTTCGCTCTTATAGTCATGGGAATTAGATGGATTTGAGGGTTGCGTTTTATAGAGGTTTTCGCAGGGGGATACTATTTTATATTTTCCACCTTTAATTGCTAAGCTGATTTTATAGTTAATATTCGATGATAGCCATAGATTTCACTGTAGGAGAATTAGACGGAAAACATTAAACAATAGACGTGAAAACTGAACGATAGGCAGTGAGGGAAGGTTTTGATAATGTACCTTGACCCGGCAAGTCCAGCCGTGGTGGCCTGCTGCCCGGGGGCGGTTTTGGTTCCTGTAGCTGTGCCGCCCGTCAGTCACCCACTGGTCACTTATAAAACTATTTTCAGGCCATGTAAAAGTAATTTCCGCAAGTAACTTTTGGTATAAGAGGCACGGTATGAATAAATTATAGTCGTAAAATATCCAGCAGACACAGTCAAGCTCCGCTCAAGAGATAAAACAAGAAACCGACAACAGTTTCTTTCATAGCCAGACCCCGTCACTCCTGTCAGTTCTTTAGAGTCGTGATCTGAACCAAGATTCCCTAACTTCTCTTCACATTAAAAGTCGTATTCCACTTTCGCGACGGATTTTCTAAAAGCGAACGTTTCGCCGTTCATATTTAAGGGCACGGGTGAGTAGTGAGTCATAAGATTAAGTCGCCAGTCGGCGGGAGAGTAAGTGACATGAAACCAAGGCCGGAGTCAAGAGCGAGACATCGGACATGACTGACATTGCTACCCGACTCGCTGAATATAATGACGCGTGCCATACCACGCATGCTTTTATATTTGTCATTTATCTATTGTTTAACCATTATGGAACGGATTGATGGCTCCCATTATATTTTAAAAGGTACAGTAAAATAAATCATTGCAGACGGATAATCTCAAACCGCCTGTTAATTAGAAGCTTTTAAGCTGTAACGAGAAGAAAATAATGCTCTGGAGAATCTGGAATCTGGATGGTTGCAAGTAAGAACTAGACTTGATATCATCACCAGATTTCTTGCTGTAAACTTTATTACCTCTGGCCAAGACTTGCTCTCTCGTGTCACTGGTCTCCGCTGTCGGCTCCTTACACTCCTCACACCAGCTTCTTAAACGCTATCATTTCCTGCAGAGGGGTTGCATGTGTGCATGTAATTCCTGTAGCAGGTTTTAATAGAATAATTCGTTTGACCGTCATTCGCCAGAAGCCATTGTAAGTCACTAACCTCATTTTTGTTTTTTTTTTTTCCTTCTCTTGAGAACGAGTTGGTACTAGTCCTATAATGTATTCTGTAAACCGCTGCGCCATTGCCGCTGCTCTGGTCCTCTTGCCAGATAATGTTTGGCTTCTGTTTTTCTTCGTGTTTGCAGACATACATCATGCTCATGCATTTTTTTATTATATATATATATATATATATATATATATATATATATATATATATATATATATATATATGTGTGTGTGTGTGTGTGTGTATTATACACACACACACATGAACATAGTGCATATGAGCGCCCACTTTCATAGAACATACAAATACTTAGGTTGATAGATGGACAGATTGATAGATATATGAAACAGCGACATGTTTAAAAGAAAAAAAGGTTATTGCTGTCGTGGAGATCCTTACGTATTTCAGTTCTGCTTGAGAAGGGTGTATTTAATCCTCATAAGAAAATATGAATTAGTCTAGCAGGAGTTGCATCTCGGAAAAAGATGACTGCTTTTTTTATCGAACTTTTCTGACGAGTCTCTATTGCAACTCATGTTCTTATGAAAGGGAAACCAGCAAACCTAAACTGAGATCGGTACAAATGAACTTCCTCCTGATAAGTAACGAAATGCGAAGGACAAAAGTAAAATACAGTAGTGGACAGAGGGATATAACAGCCCAACCAACTAACCTTACCTAACCAAACCCCACCCCGGCCCCCCTAGCCAGCCAGACCCAACTGGTGGGCCAGCCAAAACACGTACCTGTAATTTACCTTGTGATGGGAGGGATACTTACGGAGGCTTCCATGAGTTCTTGCATCGCCTGATTCCCCAGCTCATGTGATGTTAGAAATTCCCGGCAACGCTGAGGATCAAGAGGTAACCGGAGGGAATTAAAACATGGACACTCAGTAGCCATCTTGAAAATCCCCTGGGCGTCATTTGAAGCCGCGCTTGTGGAAAAGGAGTCCCAGTTGAAATTTTTACATAATTTACATTTGCGGGTTTTTTTTTTCTACATGAATAGTATATGGAACTGTAAAAACCCCTGCTGTATTATAGGGATGCTTCTAAAAAACTTAGTGTGTGTAAGACTTGTGCATGTTGTGCTTTCAGAAATAATAGTCTTTCGCAGGTAAAAAGAATATATATATATATATATATATATATATATATATATATATATATATATATATATATATATATATATATCCTTCAGGAAAGATCAATGGAACAAAATCTTTTCACGGGTATAGCTTTCCCAGACCAGTAGTGCTGCACCTCATATTTTCCCAGGTGAAAAAAAGGGAAAAAATCTTTCATACACCAGAATATTGTAGTCGTCTCAGGATTACAACTTTTCGTCCACCAGAATATTGTAGTCGTCTGAATATTTCAACTTTTCGTCCACCAGAATATTGTAGTGGTCTGAATATTTTAACTTTTCGTCCATAGCACAGGAGTCGAGTAGACGTGCCAAGCGGCGGGAAAACTGAATGTTGAACTACATGACCGCGAGATTGTTTGGCTTCGTTTGAATGTGTTCATATGACGGTAACCGCCACGGTAAAACTAGCATTAGCGGCCACTTCCATATAACGACAAGTGTACAATAAACACCAGGCTTATATTGGATCCTGCGCATGTTCGATTATTTTTGTATTCAGGGCATCACCTGTCAGTTGCAACCAGTTTTTGTTCGAGGGGTGGTGGTGGCGGGGGGAGAGGTGAGCTGCTCTGTACAGCGTTGCTTTGCATTATCCAGAGTGATCGTATAATCGGCATTTTTTTAATATATTTATTTATTTATTTATTTTAAACTTGTGAAGCTCGTATACATGGCTACCTTTTGTTAGGGTTGTGTAAGTTAGGCTAGGAGGTTATGTGATGGGAGGTTTACCCTAGTTAGGGGGATAGGGGCTAGGTCATCTTAGCCCCGGGAGTGTGTGTTCACTAGGTAGGTTAGGTTAAGGCGGCTTGGGTTAGAGGAGTGTCGCTTAGATAGGTTAGGTTAAGAGGAGGATCCCTTTTGCCAAGTCAAGTTAGGGAGGCTGAAGTTAGTGATGGGTCGTTCTTTCTAAGTTAGGGTGTCTTGGTTCATGATATTGTTTTAGGTATGGATAGTTAGTTTTGCCAGGTTAGGAAAGTTACGTTCTAGCTCAGGTACAGTGGCTAAGGGGATGTGTGTGTTTGGGCGAGGTTTAGGTATAATGCACTGGGCTATCATGCGTTTAGGATAGCCTATACTGCGCTGGGCCATTTATACTTTAAGTTAGGATAAGTGAAGTCGCAATTCCAAGTAGGATATATTCAATTGAGGTAAGTTTTCAGAGGCCCAGACAGACAAGTCTGTAGGATTTTAGATTTGTGCTTTTGACATGTGTCTGACCCATTTGGTAGCGATCGTGGCACAAGGGATATTTTAGCCCACATTCTCCATTTGAAGTGGAAAATGTTGAATTCTTGAACAAGCAAATTGATGCTTGAGAACGACGTTACGACCCTATCAGGAGGATGGCACGACCTTTGGGTCTAAAAATCACCCAGTGGTAGTACCGTCGTGCTCGAGGGTCGTCCCGTCTTTACTCAAGGAAGTGAAGTAGTTCAAATGGTCGAAAAGAAAATGGTATATAGTTTCTCTTTAACGTTTCAAAGACTTTTTTTTTTTGAGGTTTTGAAATGAAGACACGAACTTACTTAAGTCATCAAAATCCCTGTTTGATGTATATATATTTTTTTCTTTTGTTTTTCGAGGTGAAATGCTTTTGTTATGAATGTGTTTGGCCATAGATCTTTTCAGGATATGTACCAACGTGTATGTGTGTGTGTGTGTGTGTTTGTGTGTGTGTGTGTGTCACCACCCCCCCACACACACACCCATCCTCGTCACCATCAGCACCATTATCTCATGTATCCTATTATCTTGACCGGGAGCGCCACTATCATCATGCGTTCATCTGTCATCATCATTTTCCTGGGCCTGGGCGGCTGCTGTCATCATCATCGTAATATCCTGCATTATTATCGTCCGTTTCCTGTACCGGTGTAAAATGGCGGGCGGGAGGGCCCCCCCCCCCCCTCCCCTTTCATTCTTTCCCTTTCCACTCGTGCAGGATGGAGTAGCGCCATTCCGCTCTTTTAAGTATAATTGAGAAATACGAGTCGACTGCATGATGTGGAAAAGTAGGGGGAGGAGGAGGAGGAGGAGGAGTGGAGGGATGGTGGTGGTAATGGGTGGGATTGAATAGTTAATGGGAGGAGTTGGTGGACTCCTACCTTCCTATAGGGGGTGAGGGAGAGAGAGAGAGAGAAAGGGGGGTTTATATAGCAGCGGATCAGGATGATATTTGCGCACATACTATGTTCTAATCATCGACTGGACGGTATGTTGTGTTGGTGGGGTGGTATATCGGTACGTCAGTATATTCTAGTTTAATGTATGAGATATTTTGCAAGTGAATATATGCAAATGAACTTTGTATTTTTTTTCCCCATATGTTAGTGATGTATGATTGACCTCAGCACGACTGTACGACCCACAGACACGACAGGGAGACCCTTGAGCACGGCGTCGCTCCCTTGAAACCACGACTCTACGACCCTTGAACACGGCGGTGTGATGACCTTTGACCTGAGGCAAATAGGAGGCCAGTTCACCCCGGGGATCGCACAGACGCGCTAAAGAGGTTGACATCAGAAACCACCCCCCCCCCCCCCCGAAAAAAATGATAAAATGAGATAGAATAAAATAAAAATAGATGAATGATAGATAAATAGATAAATAACTTTTGTAATGATTTAAGATGGGGACCTAGATCCATTGATACCGAAAGTAAGAAAAAAAATTTGATAGTCATGGAAATGTTGATAAATTGATTTACGTTTGAGTGGTACTTGAAACCATCAATAAACATTTATCATTTCTTTGCACCTGCGAGGTCTTGAGCAGACATGTAAATGTAACAGCTGAGAGAACTCGTGTACGATAGGTGCTCCACGAGTGGCGGGCGTGACTGTGGGTTGGCGTCGTTTCTGTAGCAGGGATCGGTAGTCTCCTTGGAATGGTTTATAGTACCGCCGGCACTTCATTGGCCAACGCCGATCACGTCATTAGCAAGACTCGATGATATGTTTTGTTGTCGATTCACGTGACCGGGGCATATCCTTCCTCGACGTGATTGGCCAGCGAGGCCAGGCCAGGCGCCTCCGTAGTTTGGGAGGTTGTGACATCACGCCACTGGCAACCGAAGCCGTGAATGGGGGGGGACGGAGCAGCCCGTCCTACGGACCTCCCCCCCCCCCCCTCACTAGGAGCCACCGCCGGTTTGACTTTGGGTGAAGAACCTGACCCTGCGGTGACTTTCCTCCTGCTGCGGCAGTCTTCAGCCGCCGGCGGCGGGAGTCGTCGTCGTCATCCTCTCCCCCGGCCATCGGGGCTACAATAAACAACCCTCCCTCTACGCCATGACAGACAGACGCGTCACACTCCCAGCCGCTGCGCGGGGGTGTTGGCGAACGAAGTTATCACAACAGTTTTGTTCTCTTGACCTGCGGGCCATTGGCGTTGCCTTATATAGGGTACGGACGCCGAATATGTACATGTTATACGTTCACTAATTTGATTTTATTGAAAGCCTAATTGTATTTGTGTTTGTGCGTGCGTGTGAAATTATTGTTTGTGTTGCAAGGGGGCGAGTGTAGTACACTCGTGTTGCCCCGTCTCTAAGCCTTGTATATGTTACATAGCCTTACTCTGAAGTGTACACACACACACACACACACACACACACACACACACACCAGCCTAAGCTAGGTACCCCTTTTACTGATCAGCCCCAAGGGGAGGATGAACAGTTGAGATTGGCTGTGGGCCGACTGCCGCACCTAGGATTCTAAACCTGGGCGGGCCCGTGGGTGAATTATGGTCAGCAACGCTAACCACAGCACCACAGAAGCCCAAGTGTGTGTGAGAGAGAGAGAGAGAGAGAGAGAGAGAGAGAGAGAGAGAGAGAGAGAGAGAGAGAGAGACTTTAGCCAGTGGTTTCCTGGCTCCACAATGACAGTCCACTTCACAGGGTCCTGACCTTTGACCTCTTCCTCCTCCCGCAGGTCATGTCTGGCGGGTCAGGCAGTGTTCCGGGGGTCCCTCCCGGGCCCTCGGTCTTCTCCTCCTTCGTAGGGGCTGGCGTGAGTGCCCCCATGTACCCCGGGGGCCCGCACCACGCGCCCCAGGGGCCACACTACACCCAGCACCCGCGCCTGCACCCACAGCTCTCCGTCCTGCACCAGGTTAGTACTGCCACCCTGTTGGTGTAAGCAGGTTGCATGGGAGGGCTAACAAGGCCCTTGTAATGGTTGTTTGTGGTGATGGTTTGGGACTAGTGGTCGTCCCGGGGTCGTAAGGAACTAGCGGTCGTCCTAGGGTCGAACGGAACTGATGGTCGTCCTAGGGTCGCTCGACGGAAATGGTGGTCGTCCTAGAGTCGCACGGAAATGGTGGTCGTCCTTGAGAGCTGGTGGTCGAATAGCCATTCCACCTTACCTGGAAGTGAAATTGAACGTCAGTTTATGTATTTCTATCTCTGTAATTTTTTGTGAAATTAAAACCTCAGACGAGTGAGGCATTGGTCCGGTCAGTTTTGGAAAGTATTAATTTTCTTCTTTGCACGAGCATCGTAGACTCCATCCTGTCTCCCTTGAATAAAAGCGGTAAGTGGTTGTCTCTTGAGTAAAAGCGGTAAGTGGTTTTGTCTCTTTATTTCAAGTAGGTCTTCCATGATTTACGCTGCCGAGATTTATTCAGAATCTTGAAATCTTGTACCAAGTCGAAACATTCGCCTCTCTCTCTCTCTCTCTCTCTCTCTCTCTCTCTCTCTCTCTCTCTCTCTCTCTCTCTCTCTCTCTCTCTCTCTCTCTCTCTCTCTCCTCTGGCAGTCTCTGCCTCTCAGGAGAAAAGAGATTTTTATCATCTTCATCTTTCATGCTATGGTCGGTTTCTCAAGAGCTGAAATTAGTGTTGTCGCCCCCCCCCCTTTTTTTGTACGTGTTCTTTTTATCTCGTTCTTTTCACATTTAGGAGAACAGAACTGAACAGTGAGATATAACATGTGATCTTTCCGATTTTCCTATACAGTTTTGTGGGGGTGTTTCTGGCAAAGGTTCGTCGCTGTAAGAAGCAGCTTTCTGTGAACTTTGATGCTGTCTGTTCAGTCTGAATTAGGCTAAACATTGGCTTAGTGTAATTCAAGACTGTTACTGGTAATGACTTCCGAGATTCTTGTACTCATTTTCTTTTACAGACTTGATTCCCGAGCATTTTGGTTTTCATTATAATTTCCCAAAGTGAATAACTTCACGCATGTCCGCGTTTGATTTGATATTCCATTATTCTGGCCACAGTCGAAGATCTCTTTTGGATTTTATTTTACAGTCTTGCTCATTTAAAGGTCTTAAGTCTCCAGTTGTGCGTGTACAAATTTTGACCTTTTAGCTTCGGGAACCCCCTTTCTTAGGCTCTTTTATGTTATTGATTGATAGGAAGGGGCAAAGGCCAGGTCCCTGTGGCACCCCACTTGTCACGTGGAACCAGTCGTGGGTTTTACTGTTTAAACGTCCACACGTTAGTTTCTGTTTCGCTAATTCATGTACATACTTCGCCTCATTTACTATGTGATTATATTTTCTGCAGCTGTCTCGTGGGTGGTATTTTTGTCAAAAGGTTGTTTTTTTTTAGTCGTAATAGCTGTATGACATCAGAGGGTTCCGTGGAGCTCCAGTTGTTATATATGACATTAAGGTTAGGCCCCAGAGGCAGGGCTAGCGCGTAGCGCTCACACCAGAGAGAGAGAGAGGGAGAGGTGGTGGCCACACAGGGCGAGGGAGAGAGGACGTCACATGTGTCACTTTGTGATAGTCATCTCTTCAGCCTCCCACTCCCCCCCTGATGACTTTCACACTCTGTGCACACCCGCTCCCACCACCCCGTGTGTGTGTGTGTCCGTCCCAGTAACTCCCCTGGCTCATACATTTGCTGTTGTATGTCATGGAGGGCTTGGGCGTTGGGTCGCCCCTTGTGTGGGAAGGAGGTATTTGTGGTATGCCCCAAGAGGGCCAGTATGCTCCGGGGTATGTTTGGTGATGTGCTCTCCATTTGTATATATCTCGTGCGGTATGCCATTGAAGAAGGCCCGTGTATGCTCCTACGCTTAGTTCTCAGTGGGCTTGTGGTATGTAGGGGTATGCTCCCGCATACTCTGGGGCGAGTTGACATACCCCTCCACTTGGTGTTTGGAGCCAGTGTAATCACCCTCTCTCTCTCTCTCTCTCTCTCTCTCTCTCTCTCTCTCTCTCTCTCTCTCTCTCTCTCTCTCTCTCTCTCTCTGTGTTTCTCTCTCTCTCTCTCTCTCTCTGTTTCTCTCTCTCTCTCTCTCTCTCTCTCTCTCTCTCTCTCTCTCTCTCTCTCTCTCTCTCTCTCTCTCTCTCTCTCTCTCTCTCTCTCTCTCTCTCTCTCTCTCTCTCTCTCTCCTGCAGCTGTATTAATTTCATCCCATCTTACCCCCATCACAACCCCCTACCACAACCCCTCCACCACCACCAACCACAAACCCCCGCCTCCACCTCCCGCAGCTCGTCACACACACACACACACACACACACACACACACACACACACACACACAGTCTGTCATATGGGGACTGTCTCCCATTTTCTTCTGAGCTAAAGTGTATGTCTTTGTCGTGTTTCAGAAGCTCTTGATGACACACTGATTTATTTGGTAGTTTGTAAATCTTCTGAATTCTGTACATGAGTGGTAATGTAGATTATCTTTTCAATGTTTGAAATCTAATTTAGAGGTAACGTCTACACACACACATCTGCCTAGTATCATTTTACAAGGATAAAATCGTAGGAGTTTGGGAAAATAATGAAATGAAATGAAACATTGAACATTCTTCTCACAATTCAGAGTCCTCATGCTGTACTCACAATGAACACCCTTCCTACGCGACGCGCTACATGTTACCAGGGTCGTCTCTGTGTCGCGCTGTTTGATGTGGAAGATGCATTCGTGATGCCATCTCGCATAGGGTCATTACGACCCACACGTGTAGTGTGGCTAGACGCGAGAAGGACAGATGAAAGGAGACATCATGGTCCATGACGAAGTTATCTGCTGGAGGACAGTGTATGGGAAGGACAGATAACAGGAGACCTGATGGTTCATGACGAGGTTATCTGCTTAAGGACAGTGTAGGGGAAGGACAGATAACAGGAGACCTGATGGTTCATGACGAGGTTATCTGCTTAAGGACAGTGTAGGGGAAGGACAGATAACAAGAGACTTGATGGTTCATGACGAGGTTATCTGCTGAAGGACAGTGTATGGGAAGGACAGATAACAGGAGACCTGATGGTTCATGACGAGGTTATCTGGGGGTCACGCTCTTAATTGAGGTCGAAACAAGATATTAGAGCACAGCACCTGTTGCTGGCCCCTATCCTCTATCACGCCATAGATGTTATGTGGTGTGGCCGGCCGGGGTGGGTTGAAGGTGGGGGCCTGTGTACATAAGGCCGGGAGAGGCAACCTGGCGAGCCTCTTACACACACACACACACACACAAGGTATCAGTTGATAGGCAACCACCGACCAGAGAGGTACTCCCACTTGGGTATCGGGTAGGTCAGTGACGACGAAGCAGTGACCCTCAGTGAGCCAGCTAGTAGTGACTCCAGGCTGCCCTAATTTCTTTTATTTCTGCTTCGCGCAGGTGTGGGTTGCTAGCATTAAGTCCACAGATACACACATATTGCCCATCTGACACAACACTCGACAACGTCCAGTTCGCATGACACTATTCTCAACGCTGCCAGCTCGTCCCAGTGGCAGATTCTCGCCGAAGGTAAAGAGGAGTTCAAGAGATGAAGGACAGCGAATGTAGACCTCTCGCCTCAGCACTGTACAAATAGTTAATTACACACGGGGGGGGGACGTGAGCCGATAATTCACCTTACACTGTGACTGGACAGCTATGGTGAAGCTCTGAAATAGAAAGCTGGATGCTTTCTTTCTCTCCCCCCCCCCCCTCTCTCTCTCTCTCTCTCTCTCTCTCTCTCTCTCTCTCTCTCTCTCTCTCTCTCTCTCTCTCTCTCTCTCTCTCTCTCTCTCTCTCTCTCTCTCTCTCTCTCTCTCTCTTGTTGCAGAGAGAGAGAGAAATGCACATCAGCCCCCAGTGATCACAGACGTCATCAATATAAACTTGTACTCATCAGAGAGTGAGAAAAGACACATGAATCTGGGTAAGATTAGAGAGGTGATCCTTGAGTTCCTGGCCTCAGTGGTGTGTTGGAGGATGACCTCTCTGACCCTTGTTCTGAGCCTCTGGCCTCTGTGGCGTGTTGAAGGACGACCTGTTTGACCCCTGGCCTGAGTCTCTTAAGTCTCTGCAGTGTGTTGAAGGACGACCTATGTGACCCTTGCCCTGGTGTGGTGTGTTGACCGTAACGGTGGACGCGAGTGACCGGGAGAAATTTGTGACTCTCACAACAGACGTGTTGCTGTCCAGTTTGTGATTGACTCTGTGAAACACAAGGTCAATATGCCATTAACATTACCTTTATGACTTGACCTTTGTGTTATTGGTTTTAAAGTTTTCTGTCGGACGTCTTATTAGGAAGGTATTTTCTTTTTACAATAGCTATATTTATTGTGAAATTTCTGTGTATACGTAACAATAGCATTTAGCATTCTTTCGCATAAGAAACCTCCTCTTAAACATATATTGTCATGTCTAAAATGTTGATGTATGCCAGGAGAACCGTTTCATATATGTTGACATATGCCAGTTATGTTATGTCATAGATATTGACGTATGCCAGCAGTGTCATGTGTCAGATACTGTCATGTGCCAGTAGTGTCATGCCTAACACGAGGCCTTGTTGTTGTTGTTGCAGGTCAACTCGGAAGCCGCGCCCTCAGCCTTCCACCCTGTAGTATCCAGGGGCGCCCGACGCCTCCACGATGTCTCCAGCCCTGATCGTGAGGCCCCTCGCGCCGACGACCCTGGAGGACCTCAGCTTCAGGGCGGCCCTGGCCGCAACCTTGGCGAAATCCCTGGTCATGTACTGCCCCTGGGTCACTCCATGCCGCCCCTTGGGGTCCCGGCCCTTGGGATGAACAACCCCCTCCTGCCGGGGATCTTCGACAGGAGGTTGCTCCGGGTGTCCGGCAGGGCTGCACGACCCAAGAAGCAGTTCATCTGCAAGTACTGCTCGCGACACTTCACCAAGAGCTACAACCTCCTGATCCACGAGAGGACGCACACGGACGAGCGGCCCTTCCCCTGCGACGTCTGCGGGAAGGCCTTCCGACGCCAAGACCACCTCAGAGATCACAAGTAAGTCGTACCCAGCTGATTTGTGGGTCTTTACCTTTAACTTCTTCACCTTTTCTAGTCGTGTTCGTCGTCTTCATGTTTCCAGAACTCAGTTCACGTAATTCATTATTCACAAGCCTATATTGACCACAACTGCACGACCCAAGGGCATTACGCCACAACCCCTTGAACACGACTGTAACAACCCCGTAAGCACGATGCTTACAACCCCTTTTGAGCACGGCGGCACAACCCTTGGGTTATGATGATGGCCTGGCATATAACCTGACCTTTCGGGTTATTAGCCAAGCTAGCATACCTATGGATTGTACCGTCATGTTTAAAGGCCGTGCCGTAGTTGTGGTCATAATTTGTACCGTCGTTGTGTTGGAAGGTTCGTACCGTTTTGTTTAAAAGGGGTACAACCTCCACCCCTTGCATCGCCTGGTGACTTTCAACACTTCTACCTCCTCACAGTTCTGTAGAAGTGTCTGTCATCCTTCCGCTCATCTTCATCTTCTTTTGACGTGTCTCTGACATCTGTTACGCTACCATCAGCTCCCCTGTGTGTTCTAACACCGCAGCAGCTTTTGTATCTCTCCTCTCGGCTTCTGATCCTCGTATCTCTTCTCCCATCATCCCAGCGTTTCCTGCTCCTGTATTTTGCCTGCCAGCCTCCATGTAATTACTTTTCTTCTTCATGTTTTATAATCTCTCAGCCTCTCTCCATTTTCTTCACTGGTTTGGTGTTGCTGGACTCCTCTCGCATTCGGTTGGCTACAACGCGAGAGGAAAGTGATCTTTAACGAGGCTGTATTATTGGGAGTACAGTCTCGTCCTAGAACTTCTCACTCCAGGGGAGTCCATTATTTCCCTGCTGCTGGAAGTAGCGCAGCCTTGGAGCGGCAGGAGCTCCTGGAAAGAGTAGTGTGGGCAACTCCAAGACAAAGCCGTTCTCCGAGAAGCGTCGAAAGCGATCAAAATTCTCATTTCTTCAAGTAGGGCGACCTTCAGTTTGGGTACCCCTGGGGCTCGCGCCGGTTCTTCGCCACCCGGAACAGAATACCACACACACACACACACACACACACACTGTGAGGAAGATCGCTGGAGAGAAATGATATTGTGGGGTTCGAAGTCATGAATATATGGCCGGGGTTACAAATTATCCCTTCTTCGCGTGTGAGGAAAGAGCATATTGTTGGCATTCTTAATAACATGAGGGAGGAAGCCCATCTTTGCATATCGTGAATAATTCATGAAGGACCCTTGTGGACGTATTGTCTTAAATGGTGTGATGTGTATAAGGTAGAGAGCGAAGAGGGAAGGGGGTTAGAGAGGAGTCTTTTTTTTTCAGGGGGTAGAAAGCGATAGAGAGGGTTTCACACGCCTGTAAGACGCCATCGCCCGTGAAGTTGGGGTTGATAACGTGATGGTCTTTGGAGGGGAAGGAGGGCTGTATGTACGTGGCCTAACCCATGGAGATGGTATAGACAGGTAGAGAGACAGATAGCCTGCAGTAGTAGTGGTGCGATCTATTGAAGAATATTCCTTAGGGGCTCGCAAGCTGCACTTGCTTTGAGAAACTTTCTCTTGTTATTCCCCGGCTGTTCTTCAGGGTGTCACTCAAAGCGCCACCTTGAAGAACCACTATGCATAACATTATGCATGAGATACAGAATTTCAAATAAGATTCCTGCATATCAGTATTCTGTAATGGCCCTCCATACACAGGAACGCGACCTCCCGACTTCCCAGTAATTAATTCCGCCGTATGGGGTTGTTTACAGGTTGGCGAGGCCACCTGGGTAGAAATGGGGGTGTTCAGCCCCACGGACCATACCCTTGGACGTGTCTCCCTCCTCCTCCTCCTCCTCCTCCCTCCTTCCCATACAGTCGCCTACAGTGTGAGTTTGGCCAGCTTCCTGGAGGCTCAGCTGTAGGGAGAAGTGACAGAAAGGTGATGAGAGTTAATAGATGTCTTGAGGAACATCAGTCATTCTTTGGGCACGAAGGTATACGAAACCTGAGCACGACGGAACAGACCAGTTGCGTCCGATGGCACGACCATCTCACCTGTGCATTAAGAGTGAAGTCAAAGGCCATTTCATTATACCCAAGGGTCGTACTGTCGTGTTCCTTAAGGTTAAGGATCGGGTTAAAGGCCAGGCCATTGCACCTAAGGGCCGTACTGTCGTGTCCAAGGGTCTTTCCTTCGTACTCGAGGGATTGAGCTGAGGATTAGGTCAAAGGCCAGGCCATAATACCTAAGAGTATACGCCAGGTCAAATACATCACTTTTAACCTTGTACTCGATTATCTTGCCATTTGTTTACACTTGTCATGTTTACAGAAGTTGCCGGTAATGTGATGGGTGTGTGTGTGTGTGTGTGTGTGTGTGTGTGTATACAAGATGCCAGTGGTGGGAGCCATGTACAAGTCGTCTCTGTATATTTGAACTAAGACCCCCACGTCGGAAGGGGCTGTCGTCTTTGTTAAGTCGGTATAAGACCCCCTGGTAGGGCCTTTGAGAGCGCGCTTGTATATATATACTGGTTTTTCTCTCGTGGAGACGAGATCCGAACGTTTCTTAAGGCGGATTCGAACCTGGAGGGACGGAGAGGTATTAGCAGGATTAGAGTCTATACAAAAAGAGGGTTGTTAGTCTGCACTTGTTATGCCGGCGGACGCTTCAAGGTACCGAAGGAGTCGTACCCTTTGGGTTGGTGAATAGAGAACTCAGACGGTGTTATAAGGTGAGAGGTCAGCTTTGGTAATATTTGATGTATTCAAGGACCTAAAGAAAGCCATCCCACTTTCAAGACAACAGACGGTCTCAAGCTTGTATCAGAAGTGAATGTGAAGAGACCGAAGTACAGGAAGCTACTGTGGAGGTAATTGGATTGTAGTCAATCTGAAATGCATTGTGACATCTGCGAATTCAACTTGTTTTTTTCTTCCTTCGTTGATTACGAATTATCTGTCACTCGCTGAGCTGATGTTGCTCCGTTGATGCCAACTCCTTGGTTTAAACTGTTTCGTTACGTGGTTCACACTAGTTTAGTGGTATTAGATAGCTCTCTAGCTTTCTTCTCTTAATGCTGCTCTACTATTACTACTAATCTTCTTCTTCTTCTTCTTCTTCTTCTTCTTCTTCTTCTTCTTCTTCTTCTTCTTCTTCTTCGTCTTCGTCTTCATTTTACTTTTTCACGTCATTTTTGTTTCGTGTTTATCAATCGCAGTCTCCCTTTCTCTCTTATCTTTCTCATCTGAACTTTTCCTCTTCTATCTTCCCCCTTCTTGTCATGAACGTTATCTTACTCGAAGCCAAGCTTGCTCCCCAAGAAGTTTAAAAAAAGATGTCCTAAACATATATTTGGCTGCGGGGAATTGTAATTAGAATCAACCTTTCATTTGCAATTTTTCTTTACAATGTAATTCCTTGGGTTTTTTTTCTTCATATAATGTGTTGACTTTGCTAGACAAACACGGCGCCCGGTCCATCATGATGCGGCTCATGAGGGAGGTACCTCCTGGTCCATCATGATGTGGACCGAGATGGAATCCCTCCTGGTCCATCATGATATGGACCAAGATGGAAGTAAGTACCTCCTGGTCCATCATGATATGGACCAAGATGGAAGTAAGTACCTCCTGGTCCATCATGATGTGGACCAAGGAGGAAGTACCTCCAAGTCCACCATGCTGTGGACCAAGGTGGATGGAAGTACCTCCTGGTCCATCATAAATGGACCAAGATGGGAATAAATCCCTCCTGGTCCATCATGAAACACCCAAGATTTATGTAAACAGTTCGATGCCAGCTTCTGCGAGAGGAGAGTAAGACCTCCTCTCTTGGGTAACCACCAGTCGAAGAAAAAATGAAATTAAACACCTCAAGTTCGAAGGTCATCTTCGTTCTCACGGCGCACACGACCCGTGTGAATGTCCGAGCTTGTATATCTGGGTATTTTACCCTCGTTAAGTAAATGTATGGAGCTGGCGGAGGCAGTTCAGTAATCAGTATCAAGAAACAGCTTATCCTCACGAGGAAAATGGAAGCTTCGTCATCTGCTGAGTGTGTGTGTGCGTGTGTGTGTGGAGAGAGTGACCCTCGCCTTGCGGAACTCCGCGGGGTCTTCCCCCTCTGTGACAGACGACCTAAGAGACGCCAGATGAGGTCATGACACCCTCTCTCTCTCTCTCTCTCTCTCTCTCTCTCTCTCTCTCTCTCTCTCTCTCTCTCTCTGCTCTCGCCCCTGCTGCCTGCTACTGCTGCTGCTGCTGTTGCTTAAGCTCTTCTGCCTCCCGTATCCTAGCGTCCTGTTTTGGTCTAAGTGTGTTGATGGTGAGGCATTCTCCTCGTTGGTGCTGTTGTAGTATTGCTTTTGTCTGGAGTGTTTGCGGGGATGAGAAGGGCTTCTGTTGGTGTTGCTATTGTTGAGGATTTTACATGTGTTTTTGTGAGCGCGTCTCTCTCTCTCTCTCCCTCTTTTTTTATTTTCTTTTTTTAATGTCTCGTGTTTTTGTCTCTTTTTTTTTTGAAAGATTTTATGTTTCTGTCAGTCTCTCTTTGTGTGTGTCCGTGTGTGTGTGTAATTACCTATTTGTACAACGCCGGGAGGGAGTTCTTCGTCCGTGAGGCCCACATCTCTTGTGCTATCACTTATTTGTACTGTACTGGTGGGGGAATTTTACACTCGTGGGGTCCCCCTTCGCTTGTATGTTCTTTATGATCATCCAAGTTGCTCTCACCTTCTGTATCTTGCCCACGTTTAACACTTCCTCCTTTCAGTTTGTTCCATTCATCCACCACTCGTACTGTGAAAATGTGTGTGTGTGTGTGTGTGTGTGTGTAGAGGGAGAGGGTGGTGAAGGGAGAGAGAGGCAGCAGGAGGAGGAGGTCGGTGGTGGTGATGGTGGTGGTGGAGATGGCGATAGTGTCGTCGATTATGACGGAGGTAATGAGCTGGTGGAGGAAGTGATGAGGACGGTATTGACGGTAATAGAGACGATAAGAAACACACACACACACGCACACACACACACACACGAACACACACAAACACACACACACACACGCACACGTTGCAGTAGAGAATGCAGAGCTAAATAATGAAGCTTTATCTTGAGATGGTGGAAGCATGCGCGTCCAGGAATGCCTGTGATGTGT
Source organism: Panulirus ornatus (assembly GCF_036320965.1). Taxonomy (NCBI): domain Eukaryota; kingdom Metazoa; phylum Arthropoda; class Malacostraca; order Decapoda; family Palinuridae; genus Panulirus; species Panulirus ornatus. The sequence continues at coordinate 34,538,510 of NC_092239.1, read as the reverse complement.
CGCATCACTTGCCCGAGACGAGTGTGAAAGAAGAATGAAAACACGAAGTGAAAATGGGGACGAAGACGAAGGACTCTCCTGCCAGACAATGACAAGGACTTCAATTGTTGGGGGTATGACTCGCCGTTTTCCATCATATTTAATTCGTGTAGCGAGGGATTTGAATTACCACAGTCATTTTACTTTATCACGGTCGTGGGGGGAGAAGAGACAGGCCTGCCACACACTAGTGGTCTGGGGGAGGAGGAGACAGGCCGGCCACACACTAGTGGTCTGGGGGAGGAGGAGACAGGCCGGCCACACACTAGTGGTCTGGGGGAGGAGGAGACAGGCCAGCCACACACTAGTGGTCTGGGGGAGGAGACGGGCCGGCCACACACTAGTGGTCTGGGGGAGGTGGGGGAGGAGGAGACAGGCCGGCCACACACTAGTGGTCTGGAGGGGTAGGGAATGTGAGGCCAGCCACACACTAGTGATCTGGGGTTTAGTGGTTATCTCAGCCATACTTTACTGAGCTGAGGGGAAGGCTGGGGAGTTACGCCAGTCTTACACAGGTGACCTGGGGGAGTTGCGTCGATGTTGGGTTGGGGGAGGGGGTACCTAGGATGAAAGAAGGGGCTAGGGGTAGAGTAGGTGTGACGGAAGGGGCTAGAGACGTGTGGGGTATGAAGGTGGGGGCTGGAGACACGTGGGGTGTGAAGGTGGGGGCTGGGGACACATGGGGTGTGAAGATGGTGGCTGGGGACACATGGGGTGTGAAGGTGGGGGCTGGGGACACATGGGGTGTGAAGATGGTGGCTGGGGACACATGGGGTGTGAAGATGGGGGCTGGGGACACATGGGGTGTGAAGGTGGGGACACATGAGGTGTGAAGGTGGGGGCTGGGGACACATGGGGTGTGAAGGAGGGGGCTGGGAACACGTGGGGCACGAAGCAAGCAGCTGGGTGCACATGGAATGTGGAGGGGGGTCTGGGAACACGTGGGATATGAAGGAGGGGGCTGGGGACAAGTGGGGTGGGATGGAAGCAAGGACCTGGGGACACGTGGAAGGAACCTTCTTGGATATACAAAACAAGGATGGGACAATACGTCGTATCAGCCCGTTGGCTCGTTTCTGCTTCCGCAGTCTCTCTCTCTCTCTCTCTCTCTCTCTCTCTCTCTCTCTCTCTCTCTCTCTCTCTCTCTCTCTCTCTCTCTCTCTCTCTCTCTGCATCTGCTTCTGCTGCCGCATCCACGACCATTTTCTTGCTACAGCTTCCACCTGCTGCTGGTTCTGCTGCTGCTGCTTTTCTTTCCCCCCCCCCCCTTTTTCTGTTGTCTTCTGTTCCTCTCCCCCCTTTTTCTTTTCCTGCTGTATCTATACCTTCATCTGCTTGTTGATCTCTCTCTCTCGTCCCCTTCCTCGTGCTCTTGCTGTGAAGACGTGCTTGCTGCTGCTGCTGCTGCCCCCGTGTCTTCCTGCTTCATTAGCCATGGTGTCCTCTCCTGCGTCTGCTTCATCGTCTTCGTCGTGCAATCGTGTGGTCGTCCGTTTCGTTCTGATCAAACGTTCTCGTGGTGAGGACTCCTTCCACATAGTTCCCATTGCCTCCTCCTCCAATTCCTCTTCCTCCTCTTCTTCCTCCTCCTATTCACCCTCCTCCTCCTCCTCCTCCTATTCTTCCACCTCCTCCTCCTCCTCCTCCTCCTCCTCCGTTGCCATGTATCTGCTAGAGATGGAAGGACTAGTGTCCCGTACGACCTCTAACGTATCACACTCTCAGGTAAAAAGTGGTTCTCCTGAGAGGCTCCCAGCCCTCACCTCCCAGGACACCTCCCTCCTGCTCATGCTGCTGCTGCTGGGAGTGGGCAGCAGGGCTCCCAGCCGTAGCCTCTCAGGACACCTCCCTCCTACCCAAGCTGAGAGTAGGGAGTTGGGCTCCCTGGGGATACGTGAGTAAAGCAACAGTAGCTTGGGGAGAGGGGAACGAAGAATGATGAAAAAGAATTCACGACGAGAAATGGAATAGAGGCAAGAGAGAGAGAGAGATGAAGAATGAGACGATTTAGTGAATGAAAGATGTACAGTGAAGGGAAGATGATTGAAATGGACCTCAAGTATAGGTAGAACAAGAAGATGAAGAGGAGGGAAAGGAACATGGTAGTGATAAGGTTAAGAAGGGAGGCAGGAGGAGATTGGAAAGAAAAGAGACATTAAGTAGTAACGAGGCAGACGAAGGAATACGTGGCAATGCCAGGGATAAGAAGAAAGGCAAGAAGGAGCAGTGAGGAACACGAGGAGAGGCAAAACTAGAAAACTAAGAGAAAGAATAAGAAAAAAGGGAGATGAGACACCGGATTCTAAGAAAGTTGCAGATTTATGAAGATTACTTACTGTGGGAGGAGTAGCTAGGGGGTGTGTGGTGGGGTCAGCATGGGCACAGTGGGAGAGGAGGAAAGTTGGGTCGTCTCCCCAGAGGAGCAGAGGTGTTAGTGGACCCTCAGCTTGCCGTCTGCCACGAGGATATCCACCAACACAGGCACGAGGAACTAGGATTATTTTAAACCCATTTACTTCCCTTCCTTAAGTACAAGGAACTGGGATTACAAGCTCCTTTACTCCCCTACTTAAGTACAAGGAGCTGGGGTTTACTTAAGGCTCTTTACTCCCGTACTTGAGCACAAGGAGCCAGGATTAATAGTCCCTCCTCACTTAACTAAGTAAGTTTAATGTGGTTGGACTACCAGTCCCCTTCTCTTACTTAGATACAAGGAGCTTCGAACACTTACATCTCTTTACTGAACTCGCTACTTATGAGCTGGGATTAATCACCAGTGCCTCCTCCCAGCTCCCCTACTTAAAGAAGTATGTGAGGGACGCCTTCTAGACGTATAAAGTGATGGTATGAGGACAGAACAGCCTCGAGACCGGGTTTAGACTCATCCTTCACACTGATCCGTTGACTCGAGGACCCCTTGGGATGTAAGTGGACCTCTGGTGTGCATACAAGTGGAGCTCCACCTGGGTGTTTTAAGCCGCAGCAGCAGCAGCATCAGCAGGTGGAAGAAGCAGAAGGGCTTGTGGAACCGGTCGGGGGAGCAGTACACATGGGTAGCCCGCCTGCAGGATCGCGAGAGGTGCAATTTGTTGGGCGGGGACCCAGTGAGCCGGGGTCCTGCCAACTCGTCCCTCTGGCACACACCACACCACCACCACCACACCTCACCACCCGTCCCTCTCTGTCTACTCTAGCCTGTCTCCCAGCTCAACCTTGCCACCCGTCCCTCTCTGTGCACACTAGTCCGTCTCCCGTCTAAACCCTGCCACCCGTCCCTCTCTTTCTACACCAGCCTGTCTTCCAGCTAAACCCTGCCACCCGTCCCTTTCTGTCTACACTAGTCCGTCTCCCATCTAAAACCCTGCCACCCATCCCTCTCTACGCCTGCCCATCTCCCAGCTAAACCCTGCCACCCGTCCCTCTCTGTCTACACCAGCGCGTCTCCTTTCTGCAAACCACACCACACATCCCCTGCCACACCACAAGTCTTTTTTTTTTTTTTATCTCTCCATCTCCCTCACGTCTCATAACACTCCCTCACCATACAACATACCTCTCTATCTCTCTCATTATCTCCCCCCCAGTGTCTCGTTGTCATTGTATTTCACATTCTTTCGTGGGGACACACAAGCTTCCTCTTCCACGATCGTCACCGTTCGCTCATGTTGCGCACCATTCCATCGCTGGTTCCTTTCCCTTCATCTGTTCCTTGCAGCTTACTTCGCATGGTCTCTTGGGGATGTGTTACAGTTTTAGGTCCTTCATCATTTATTAGTTATTATCATCTGATAATTAAGATTCCCTCAGTCGTTTAAATACCATGAGTAATGTATTACCAGGGCGTGTTGACTTATCTCTCTCCGGAACGCTATAGAACCCCACAAAAGGGGCGATTGGTCGCTGTGGTAATCCTTAGTAAACAGGTGTGTACGGCTGAAGTAATCCCAAAGGGTTTATTCTTCGGAGCTCTGGTAATCCCTCTTATGGTGTGAATTGTAGTGGTAACCCCAGAAATTGGTTACTTGAGAAATGTCACATCCTGGTATAGCGTGGAAACAAGTAATCCCTCAAAGATTACTCAGAAACATTGGTGATCCCACTAGTGTGTGTGACTCCGTTGGTGATCTCCGTTGTAGTGCATCCCTAATCCTGCTTCAGGGTAATCGCTGTAATCCCCTCAGCAGCTCCGGTGTGTAACGTGGAATGCATTAATCCGTATTTTGTGTGTGTGTGTGTGTGTGTTGGGTTACCATTAGTGTGTCATTTACCACTGGCTGTTGAGATCTCGTCGGCATGCTGTGAAGCAGATGTGTTAAATCCCTGAGTAGCAAAAAATTGTAATCCATGTCGGGTTGTGTGCCCCTTGTTGATCCATATTCATCCCCGTTGTGCTTTTTGGCGATAGTCTGTATAGAACGCTTTGGTAGGCGTGGTAGTCTTCGGTAAAGCTGTGGTAGATGTGGTCATCCCTCATGAGGTGTGTGGTAGGGTAAGAATCCTTGGTGTGGTTAGAGAGAGAGAGAGAGAGAGAGAGAGAGAGAGAGAGAGAGAGAGAGAGAGAGAGAGAGAGAGAGAGAATGTAATCCTTCGTAAACTGTGGCGATGGGGCTGGTAACACCCCCCCCCCCCCCTCCACTCCCCACGCTGTGGTGTGTGGCAAGAGAAGTAATCCCCAGATAGATCTTGTGGTAGATGTGGAAAGTAATCCTATCTAAACCGTGTGGTAGATGTGGAAAGTAATCCCATCTAAACCGTGTGGTAGATGTGGAAATCCCGATGGACCGGTGTGTGTTTGTGTGTGTGTGTGTGTGGTGAGGTAAGCCATCCTACCCGTAATTTCTGGCGTGGCAGCTGCGGTAATCTCCCCACACCCCCGTCCGTAGTGTTGTCTGTTCAGGGAACCATAGAGCTCCCGGCTGTGGGTGCACGAGGAGTGATTTATGTTCACACTTGCTGCCGGAACAGGTGCTATCCTCCTGCCAACCCACCACTCACCACAACCAGACGCACCTGTGGGCTTCCTACAAGTGTTTAAGTGAATACGTGCACTTGAGACGAGTCTCTCTCTCTCTCTCTCTCTCTCTCTCTCTCTCTCTCTCTCTCTCTCTCTCTCTCTCTCTCTCTCTCTCTCTCTCTCTCTCTCTCTCTCTCTCTCTCATTAACCGATCGAGTTTACATCGGGAGCAGACAAATGTGTATGTACATGTGTATGGGGGGGGGGGTTGGGCCATTTCTTTCGTCTGTTTCCTTGCGCTACCTCGCAGACGCGGGAGACAGCGACAAAGTATAAAAAAAAAAAAAAAAAAAAAAAAAAAAAATATATATATATATTTTTTTTTTTTTTTTTTTTTTTTTTTTTTTTTTTTTATACTTTGTCGCTGTCTCCCGCGTTTGCGAGGTAGCGCGAGGAAACAGACGAAAGAAATGGCCCAACCCCCATACACACGTACATACACACGTCCACACACGCAAATATACATACCTACACAGCTTTCCATGGTTTACCCCAGACGCTTCACATGCCTTGATTCAATCCACTGACAGCACGTCAACCCCTGTATACCACATCGCTCCAATTCACTCTATTCCTTGCCCTCCTTTCACCCTCCTGCATGTTCAGGCCCCGATCACACAAAATCTTTTTCACTCCATCTTTCCACCTCCAATTTGGTCTCCCTCTTCTCCTCGTTCCCTCCACCTCCGACACATATATCCTCTTGGTCAATCTTTCCTCACTCATTCTCTCCATGTGCCCAAACCACTTCAAAACACCCTCTTCTGCTCTCTCAACCACGCTCTTTTTATTTCCACACATCTCTCTTACCCTTACGTTACTTACTCGATCAAACCACCTCACACCACACATTGTCCTCAAACATCTCATTTCCAGCACATCCATCCTCCTGCGCACAACTCTATCCATAGCCCACGCCTCGCAACCATACAACATTGTTGGAACCACTATTCCTTCAAACATACCCATTTTTGCTTTCCGAGATAATGTTCTCGACTTCCACACATTTTTCAAGGCTCCCAAAATTTTCGCCCCCTCCCCCACCCTATGATCCACTTCCGCTTCCATGGTTCCATCCGCTGACAGATCCACTCCCAGATATCTAAAACACTTCACTTCCTCCAGTTTTTCTCCATTCAAACTCACCTCCCAATTGACTTGACCCTCAACCCTACTGTACCTAATAACCTTGCTCTTATTCACATTTACTCTTAACTTTCTTCTTCCACACACTTTACCAAACTCAGTCACCAGCTTCTGCAGTTTCTCACATGAATCAGCCACCAGCGCTGTATCATCAGCGAACAACAACTGACTCACTTCCCAAGCTCTCTCATCCCCAACAGACTTCATACTTGCCCCTCTTTCCAGGACTCTTGCATTTACCTCCCTAACAACCCCATCCATAAACAAATTAAACAACCATGGAGACATCACACACCCCTGCCGCAAACCTACATTCACTGAGAACCAATCACTTTCCTCTCTTCCTACACGTACACATGCCTTACATCCTCGATAAAAACTTTTCACTGCTTCTAACAACTTGCCTCCCACACCATCCCTAGGGATGGGGGAGAGGGTGGGAAAAAATGACAACCCCCTAATCTCCAGCGGGCCGTAAAAGGCGTCTGTGAGGGGCCGGGAGCGAGATGCTGGGTATCTTCCCTTCCTGTATTGCAACTTTTCAAAAGAGGAACAGAGGAAACTGAAAGGATATATATATATATATATATATATATATATATATATATATATATATATATATATTCTATATTAAGAATATATATATATATATATATATATATATATATATATATATATATATATATATATATATATATATATATATATATATATATATATATCCTTTCAGTTTCCTCTGTTCCTCTTTTGAAAAGTTGCAATACAGGAAGGGAAGATACCCAGCATCTCGCTCCCGGCCCCTCACAGACGCCTTTTACGGCCCGCTGGAGATTAGGGGGTTGTCATTTTTTCCCACCCTCTCCCCCATCCCTAGGGACATATAGACAGAGGAATGCATCCTGCATCCTCAGATCACCTCGAAAGACCAACGACTCCTCCCGCTCACTCACCAAAACACCAGACTCGGTATCACACGCACAACACACATGGCATTCACTCCCCTGACCGGAGATATCAAAAACGAACGTCATAAGGAACGGAACGCCCTCAGAAAACTCACTGCCACCGGTTTCAGAAGCCTTTCAGCATCCTCTCCAATGGATTCATCCACATCGCTCTGGCCTTCATCTCACCAGCCTGGCCACCCACCTCCTCCTCCTCCTCCCTCCCCCACACAAGGCAGACACAACGGAACTACAAGCTACACAGAACAGTTCCCGGCTGCCTAGTAACCACCAGCTTTCAACATCTACTAGACGAAACAAAAGACATCCAGGATAGTCCCACCTCAGCATAATCGGAACCCAATTCTTGGCAGCGAACCCAGTCCTCTCCCACCCAGACCGCTACATAACCAGTCGACAGACCCACGCACAGATAAAAAGCTCACTCCTGCCTCGCACTTCAGGAGCATGTATTCACAGTCCGCCTCCTGAGAACACAACATTGACGAAACATGCTCCCTCTGTGAGGACTCTGGAATCATTAAGACAACCCCCCTTCACCCCAACCCAGTCTTAAACTCCATTCCTCTCGACATACGACCGTCTAAAGCCACACTCCCGAGACATGTACGAGTTACACTTTCTCGTGAGCGTTCTAGACACCAACCATACCTTCAGCTTAATAGATATGGGTCTAGTAAATCATAAGATCCTTCATATCCAAGACTTTGAAGACTTAACCTTCAGTTTTCCAGCAACTCACCCAGCAGGACAAACTCCATCACCATACTTCTTGGCCTGTTGTCCCCCCTGGTGGAATTGGCTGGCTTTCTGAACGCTGTGGAAGCCCCATTGCGAGGGTTATATATATATATATATATATATATATATATATATATATATATATATATATATATATATATATATATATATATATATATATAATATTGTTGATTTTGCTTTTGTTTTTATGAATGCTCTGTGAATGAAAAGCATTGTAAAACGATGAAGAATTCGTCATCGTACATAGATGGATTATTCATCGGTGAACTTGGCCATCTTAATGTCTTCAGCCTGAAATTACGGTTCCAGGTGTAGTGAATGAGAGAATTATCAAACGATGGTGTACTAAAAGAAAGAATTGGTGAATGACGATAGAACTAAAGAAAGAATCATTGAATGATGAATGCCTGCGAAGTCCCCAAATGGAACCTGGGTTGTAAATCTGCCATGGTTGGCCAGAATATTCTTATGGTAATTTCTTGCATCGCCTTAGTGTTGAACTGAGCGAGTGTTGACTTCACCACGGCATTTACCGAGGCCTTTCCCGGCGCAGATAATTCTACCCTGGATTGCTTGACTTGCAGTACGTCGGCGAGAGGAATACAAAATCGACCCCCGGCGCTAAATAAAGTTTAAACGTCAAATCGCTATGGACAGACGCCCAATATGATGACATATTGTCCTTTGCCTAATAGAGAGACGTTGACTATTGTGGCACCAAGATCTTTTCGACCAAGACTTCCTTCAAGAGCGTCATTTATGGTTACATTGTCTGGGCGCTCCAAAAGCAAGGGGCGTCCCAAAAGGCACGAGTCCATCTCTGTTTGATTTAAGAGCCATACCTTGTGTGAAGAGCTGGGCGTACAGGCGGTCAGTGTTTTGATACGAGCTGATGAATCGTGGAGAACTTGAGTCGTAAGGTTTACTCATGCTTGGGAATAGTGAAGACTGGGAGAGAGAGAGAGAGAGAGAGAGGAGGAAGTGGTGTTTGGTGAAGATGATGGGAACTAGAGATGAGGAGCTCATTGAGTGACACAGGGACGACTTTTACAGTGAGTTTGAGCACGGGACAGCTGATGACATGCGACAGATACCTTTCAATAGACGTGAGAGAGACTGAAAAAAGTAGACATGAGGAAGGGTCAGTGACATGATTGAGACTTCCAGCTGATTTGTTTTTTTTTCCTCTTGACATGGCACGGGCAAGTAACATGCCCCAATCAAGGCAGTTAAAGGAAAAGAAAGTCGAAATAACTCAGAGCTCTCTGCAAATGTTTGTATGCGTGACTGTCAAAGGAAGAAAGCTTATGTGGAGAAGGAATGACTAATGGCCACGGATAAATATAAAGATCAAGAGGACAGGACTCAAGAGATGGGGAAGGACGGTGTGAATGTTAGGCGTTACAGTCAGGTTTCTACTCCTACTATGTTGGGCATTACAGTCAGATTTCTACGCCTGGTATGTTGGCGTTTTGTCCGTGAACTTGGATAACAGGACATGTGGAAGTAGAAGAGGTAGATTTTGCGGTTATCCAGAGCTGTAGGTGGATTCTACGGTTGTCCTGAGATGTAGGATGCTGCAAGACCTGCAGAACCAGCTGCTGCTAATTATATATTTATATATTTTAAATAGAAAAAGGAATAACCACTGTTCTTCCTTACGTGCTGTCTATTAAAACAGCACTTATATACTCGATATGAAAGGAAAAGCATCGTGTTAAAGGTAAGGGAGGTAGCCGGTGTAACAGACAAATCGCATTCCTTCACGTGTTTTTGTGTGTATTTTCCCAATAGATTTTGGTTGGGTGTAAATCAGTGTTTATCCTCCGTCCTCAGTTCATATTTAGTCGCGTCAAAAACCTTGTTTAATTCTCAGCAGATTGTCTACAGGTTTTGTTGGTGTTGATTTTTTTTGTTACCCCCTTTTTTTCTTTGGTCTAAATGAGATAGCTTTATAGACCTGTAATATTTTCCCATCATGGATATACTGACTGAGAATGTCTTATCCAGAACTGGTTTGCGTCTAACTTGCGATGAAAGGATTCCGCCCCGTGCTTATTATATCTCAAGAAAATCAATTACATTTTATATATATTCAGATATGTAGATGGGATTTTTTTTTTCATATGTTTCTAGTTTTATAGGGTTTGGTGGCAGACGTTTCGTCTTACCTGATCATTTATTTTCCCTAAATGCAATTGTCGTATGTGTTACTGAAGACTTGAAGACTTAAATGTCACAGAGGTTCTCGCTTGCCGTTAATTAATATGAGTGCTGAATCTAAGATTGTCTTTTTTTTTACCACAGGAACCTTTATAATAAGAAGTTCTTCATGTTTACTGACCTTAGTTCGTCTTTCTACTTCAGCAAGAAGCCCTTCAATTGTACTTACCTTAGTTTCTGTTCTTCAGGTGCGTTCTTCACCGCAAGAAAGCCTTCAAATGTACTGACCTTGCGTTTTGCTTCTCTTCTTCAGGTACATCTACAGCAAGGGGTCTTCGGTGTACTGACAGTTCGTGTCTGTTCTTCAGACACACCCACAGCAAGAAGTCATTCGTATGTTCTGACCTTAGTCCTTTGCTCTTCCTCAGGTACATCCACAGCAAGGAGAAGCCCTTCAAGTGCAGCGAGTGTGGCAAGGGATTCTGCCAGAGCCGCACCCTGGCCGTCCACAAGATCCTTCACATGGAGGAGTCGCCACACAAGTGCCCCACCTGTGGCAGGAGCTTCAACCAACGGAGCAATCTCAAGACGCACCTGCTGACTCACACGGACCTCAAGCCGTACAAGTGTGCCTCATGTAGCGCCGTATTCAGGAGGAATTGTGATCTCAGGAGGCACATGCTCACACATTCAATAGGGGGACACTTGCCTTCAGAAAAAGATTGCGACGACGGGAAGAATTCGAACCATCATGACATAGATGGGAGTTCCTCTGGGCCATCTTCGGCCTCAGCGATTTCAGTCTGCGACAGGAGAGAAGGAGGCCCTGATCTGGACGATGACGAAGTGGAGGAAGACGCAGACGAGGATGACGAGGACGAGGAAATTGACCCAGGTCGACCAGATGATGCCTATTCCTTCTACGAGTCGGAAAAGGTGGAAGATGATGAGGAGGTAGAGGAAGAACTCGAGGAAGATGATGAAGATGGTGCTGTAGTTGGGGCGGAAGACCACCCCGCCGATAACCACGTCCCTGGCCTTCACCAACCAGACCTCCACAGGCCAGACATGCTCGCCCACTCCAGCCATGTCAACACTACACACGAACACAACACTCTCCCGCATAAAACACACACGCACGTCACGCACACCCACACGACGCATGTACACACCACGCACGGCCCCACATCTCACGAGCTAACATCCCACAGCCACACCTCACACGCCCACAGTAACAACAGTAGAGACTCTGGAATGTTAGGGCCTCACGGTGCTCCGCCCCCTAGACCCACCTCCAACCCACACGCCCACGTCACTTCCCTGTACAGCCACGCCCATGGGTTCTATCCCATGGTGGGTGGTGGCGGGGCCGGGCCACCGGGGCCTCATTACCGCCCCCCTCACCATGACCTGAAAAGACCCATAGAGCAAGTCCTGGGGAATCCAGGGCCCTCTGTGGCCCCGCCGCCTCTCCTACCCATGCAGGGGCCCGTTCCCATGGGCGGGGGAGCCATGGGTGCCGCCCCACGCCCGCCGTACCCACCCCACCCTCCGGAAAGACCCAAGAAGAAAGGTTTCATGATCGAAGATATCATGAATGGGTAGTAGTGGCCAAAGCCGCCACAATGGGGTCTCCATCGTTCCACACCAATGCAGCAACATCATCTGGCGAGACTGTCGACGACACAGGGCAGACGTTTCCATCTTTATCACTCGTGTCTTCATCATCATCATCGTCATCATCATCATCACCATCATCATTGCCATTGCTGCACCATATTTCAGGAAGCTTTAGATGACCATATACACCCAACACAGCTTGTCACGTGTCGAGGTTTGAGAAGTGGCGTGGTGATGGTCTCTAGGGACTCATGGTCTCGAGTTCGTATAGTCTGACGGTCTCTGGTCTTTAGAGCTTTGTTGGTGGGTCTTTAGAGGCAAATGGTCTCTGGCCATTGACTGATAGTCTGGTCAACCGAAAGGTGCTGGTTTCCAGAGGCTAAGGGTACCCCAAAGGCTGATGGTGTCTGGTCTCTAGAGGTTGTTGGTATCTAGAGACCGATGGCATTCCAGAGGCTTATAGTCTTTGGCCTCAAGAAATTGATGATTTCGGGTCTCGAAGATGATGGTCTATGGTTTCTAGACGCTGAAGGCTTATTGGTTTGTAGAAGCTGACGATGTTGGGTTTCTAGAGACCGACTTAAAACACGGTGTGTTTCCAGTCTCTGGATAGGGAGAGAGAGAGAGGTGGGGGGGGGGGGAGCTCCTAGGATAAAGAATTTACTGAAAGACAATTGTTGTTACTCCATTAGAAATTATTACTAAACAACGGCTGACACGGAAATAGGGAAAAAGAGAAATGGAATTTCGTGGTCGTGAGGCCATCTGTAGGGATCCGGCACAACTACCATCACCCAGAGGGCTCCGGAGGGCCTTCGTGGTGGCGTCCCTCGGGCCGACAGAGGCACTCATATGTTACAGGGTCTTTGCCTTATTGTAATTATTAATTTATTATCGGATGCCTTTTTTTTTCAATGTGAAATTTTCTGTAGGGTTCTCGCTGTACTTGTAACAATTATTTTAATGTAAAACTTGAAGTTTTGTACATATTTTGTGTATATTTGTAAATATTGGCTAAAAATAAAGAGGTTTTGCTCGACTTAGTTTATTATTAACCTTATATATATGATAAATAGTAAATAGTAACTACACGCATTGAAAATGTATTACTAAGTTTAATACTATAATTGGACTTTATTTCTTCAAATCTCGATTTTTAGTGTTATTTTTTTCACTTTTATATAACTACAGTGCTAGGCACAGGCTACCCTTACACCTTCGGTAGGGGGTCATGACCCCACAACAACCTGTCTGTATTGATAGGAACAATATTAACAAGTTCATACAGAGATCATTAAAAGAAAGTCTACACGCCTTAGGGAACCTGCTCTCGAAAAGTAAATTTGTAAGGAATGTAGGCAAGAGTTTACTGTATTACTAGTTATCAAATACAGGAAGTAGGTGCTTGAGTTGGGTGTAGTTCACTGACTCGCAGAATCACGGCGGTACGATGCTGAAACACGACGATAAAAATGTATTAGTTATGGTGACTTGGAGTCTTAGACCTATTTACTTAACCTTAAGGGTATGGTCTAAAGGCGAGTCTCATCATACCCAAAGGCGGTAAGGTCGTCCTTAAGGATAATCATTTCATGGTCAAGGGTCGTACAGCCTTACTCGTGAAGGGCCAAGTTAGGTACTCTATACGTGGTTGTGCAGGGGAAATTTTCGAACTCAAGCTCTACGAAAATATTCATCTATACAGCATTATCTTGGGGAAAATATTTAACGTACTTGCTTATAACTACCTAAGATTAACATAATCAAGATGCACCAATTATACAGTTAATTTATTATGGAGTGATACCATTTATCACAGCAGAAACGTGTGTCAGTGAAGAGCTAATTTGAATACGTAATACTGGGACGATGTCAGACGAGTCTTCCAACTTGGTTATGTTAAGAAATGTTTAGCTCAACGTTCCAACACGGGTAATTTTATATATCCCTTTGTTAAGGGCCATCATACCTTAAAACCTTAATAATTTACACGAAAAGCATTACCTAAGAGAGTTCTCTAAAACTCGGAAATGTCGAACGTAACAAAGAGCATTGAGCGATATTTATCCAACATTCTCATAACATCACATGATATGGCTATGGATTTTGATAGTTATGGATTTTGATAACCTTAATATTACAAAGATAACTACTATTATCATTAACGCCATGAGGAGCTACATAAACGTTGTTAAACAAACAAGTTGAACGAGATTGAAAACCATCCGTCAACGTGTGAAAAATTTGCTATTGTCTGGGGTTACATATTCATATATGTAAGAGGAAACGTATAGAAAACGTCTTCGCATGGAATTATATACGTATGTTTTATCAAATAAACGAAACAAAAAGTAAGAGAAAATCTGTTTTTGCCGAAGTTATAAAGTATTTTCTATTCAGGAAAGCATTTGTTTAGCCTTGCAACAAGATTACGGATCGCCAGACGCATCTGTTTCAGTTTGTGATTGTACACTAAGGTGAGTGATACAATCGTGGATCTATCTATTGTCTTCGCTTATTATAGGTAAGTACCAAGGTTTTTATACTTGTTGATGATTCTCCTATGATTTATGAATGTAGGACTGATTAGTAGAAAAGGTAAAGAAGCGAATTTAGTAGCAAAGTTACGGGTATTTGCTTTGTCGAATTTCTACTCTCAGCTAGGCTGGTGGAGCACGCCTTGCGTGACGTCAACATTAGAATTGCCAGGAGTATAGACTGAACTGGGTTCCTGAGTGATGGCATGTTGGCTAACACTCACTGGTCCATGAATAACAAATTCTAGCTTGGATTTTACAGTTGTTAAAAATGGCTTCACAACACACGAACCAGTTTTGAAACATTTCGGAACGAGATCGTTGTCATGTTCGGTTGTTAAGTCTGGTGATTTTGATTGAAGTTGACATTAATTTGCTGTTCTTATACGTTGAAATGTGCATACCGTCCCTTTCTAGGTTCGTTTTAATTTCCTAATATTCATCATTTGGGAATCTTTACACTAAAGGTTTGTGTCATGTTTCGTAGGTGTTGTTTCTGGTTCGAACACTTAGTAAATTTCAGGTTCGGTTTCTTGAATTAGGTTTGGTTTGACTGAAATTATTTTTCCGAGGTTTTTAACGATTCTGACGTGAATTTTTATCGCAAATTACCACTTTAGTGATTTCTCCAACACAAAACTCAGGTTCCCAGGTGGTTGTCCGAAACTGTATATCTGTGTGTATATGAGTGGATGGGTCTTTCTTCGTCTGTTTCGTGGCACTACCTCGTTAACGCAGTGAGTGGGGGTATCTGAGCAAGTGATTGAGGCTGGAAAGTATCCTCAAATAGATGAATTATGTACCACAATACCGTCTGGGTCCGGGGCACGGGTCAGACGTGTGTGTGTATGGCGAGTAGGGGCAGGGCAGCGTGGCGCCACAAGGCTTCTCAATCTCGATCAGTGTTGCCGTATATGGGTATTACCCTGTTTCACCGCTAGGGGCGCCCCTTCCTCCACTGAGCAACGTAAGAAAAAAAAATATATCGAAGTTGTATCAAGGAGAAGGGAAATGTATCCGACGTACTTGAGATTTGTTCGTCTTATTAAATCTGTTTCCAAGACTTTTTATTTACACGCCTATTCTCTGGTATCTGTCCCATGTTTCCAAGAGTATATTTTCACTCGCCCAATCTCTTGTATCTTTCTCGTGTTTTCGAAGACTTGATTATTTATGGAATATTGTTAGGTCTTTGAGGAGTAAACAAAAGAACGCTTAGGCAGCGAAAGAATAAAGTTTCGTTTTTTTGTCAAATGTGAATTTCATGAGGATATTGCTAGCTTTGCAATTCAATGTTATGCATACATATTTTCAGAGGAAGTGTTGTTGTGTGTGGTATAGACTTTCTTTCGTAATTACGGCTTTGTCGTTGTAGGGAAAAATAAATATGGAGGAAAGAATGGAAACCTTGAACGTCAAGGACGTGACCAAAGCGTATTAACATGGTCGCTTAACCCGTGTCCACTGTCCCTCCAGTGTTTAAACTGGACCCCCTCTTCCATCCCCTTAGCCTCACACAGAGACGCTTCGGTTATTCATACATAAGCAAATCAAGCTTTTTCATTTGCTTTTATGAACTTCATTAATTTGAGGCCTGAGACAGATATACGATCTAGTTGAAGTTCAGTTTGGCCGGGCTGGGCTGGGCTTAGCCTCATGATAACACCTGGGCGGGCTGACGGCGGGAGGCAGCAGTGCGCGCGCGGGGTAGCGACAGCAGCAGAAGGAGGCTTCCGCTGCAGCTATAGCAGCAGCAGCAACAGGTGATAGTAATGCTGACCGTAGCGCCAGCAGTAGCGGTGTGAACGGAAATGGCTCGAATTACACTGAAGCAGCAGATATGAGAGCTTGGAGGTGTGATAAGAGACAGCAGGAGAACCACCTGCAGCAGCCATGGCAGGAGAGCAGCCCACAGCAACGGTAACAGACCGACCATCAACGCTAGCAGGCCGATGATCACCTGTAACAACAGTAACAGGCCGATGATCACCTGTAACAACGGTAACAGGCCGATGATCGCCTGTAACAACAGTAACAGGCCGATGATCGCCTGTAACAACAGTAACAGGCCGATGATCGCCTGTAACAACAGTAACAGGCCGATGATCGCCTGTAACAACAGTAACAGGCCGATGCTCACCTGGAGCAACGGTAGCAAGCCGACCAGCTCCGGTAGCAGCAAGGTGCAACGTCAGGCCCGATAAACATTACGGATGGTGCGCTTGGTGCGCTCCACCGGCTCCCAAAGGACTTGAGGCGCTGGAGAGGAACCGCGGAGTTCTTCATGATGATGATGACGTTGATGATGACGTTGATGATGACGTTGACGGTGATGACGTTGACGCCCCCTAGCAGGAAGCATCCAGTAGAGTGGTGTTTGGGCTTCCCTGATACACGAGGTAATCGCCAGCCTCCCGAAGCCTTTCGACTTTCACGGGACTGGGATATTCAAGTCCCCTTTCTTCGTCCTATGTTTTTACCTTGGAGGGAACCATTGTGACTTTTAAGATATTGTAAAGTTGTAGTTTACTGGTGTGTTGTGTGTGTGTTGTGTGGGGGGGGGTTGTAAGCCTCTGGTTTGGTGAATGTTCACCAGCTTTTACCACCTGGTTGTGTCTTGAGGCACCACCTCGCCACCTGTCGTAGGGGCAATAAGGACCTCCACCCACTAGTCTTGGAGCCATGAGGATGAGGATCTCCACCACCTCGATCTTTTGAGGATCTCTGTGAGGATCTTTCACCCACGTCCTCACCCACCCTGCGCCCCAGCCCACCGGCCATTTATGTATAGCAGTCGCCTGTGGGCGGAGTGCTGGTGGTCCTGGCTGGCAGGGGATGGGTGGGTGGAGGAGGATGGTCCTGGATCGTAATCCTTGGCGGCTCTGGAAAACAGAACCATTACACATTTGACCTTCTGCTGGACGGGATTTATAGCTCGCTCGTTCATCACACTCCGGCATTATGTTAATGGAACCTCGCTAGATCATTCTCTCTCTCTCTCTCTCTCTCTCTCTCTCTCTCTCTCTCTCTCTCTCTCTCTCTCTCTCTCCTCGCCAACCTTTCCCAATGGCAAAATCTTGTAGCATGTACTCACAGCTTGGTAGGTAAGTGCACTTGTAGGTTGGTAGGTAGGTAACTCTCTCTCTCTCTCTCTCTCTCTCTCTCTCTCTCTCTCTCTCTCTCTCTCTCGAAGAACCTTTTTACAGTGAACTGTGCGCGTTAGAACAGTTTCGTTTCGAATATTTATTGAGAAAATTCTCAAAAGGGAGAGATAGATAGATTCTTGTTCAAGAAAAGGGCAATACGGAGGAGAGAGAGAGAGAGAGAGAGAGAGAGAGAGAGAGAGAGAGAGAGAGAGGAGGGGAGGTTCAAGAAGGTTACCCTCGTCTCGTGTTCCCCTCGAGGGTGAATATCTCTCTTATGTGTTTTTATGTTTTCCCCTGAACTGTTTTCATATACAGTCTTTTTACACCCCAGTCATTTCACAGAAATCCTTTGCAGCTGTGACGTTCACACACATCACACACACACACACACACACACACACACACTTTGTATTACTTTCACACTACGTTTGAGGATATTTGAGGATTGTATTAAAGGGTAAGGGGGGAGTAATGCATACTTAGACCATTCACAGTCTACATATTCCTCTCGTACCTGATATGAATGACGTATGTTTCATGTCCATTCATATGTATGTTTTTTAAAATCACCTCACTCGCCTGGCCAGCCAGCCAGCCTCAGGTCCAACAGCGGCCATGTTATGTTAGGTCAGTCAAGGTCAAGCAAGACTACATTCGTTTGTTGAGATGACTTTGTATATGACAGTCACGGGCATTAGCTGAGGCTGGGTGTTCTCTGCAAAAGCCATAGCGAAGATGACACTGCCGGTGATAGCTGCTAAAGCTATAACGAAGCTAACGTTGGTAGGGATGGCAGCAACGACAATAGCCATAGCGAAGATGACACTGCCTGTGATAGCAGCTAAAGCTATAACGAAGCTAACGTTGGTGGTGATGGTAGCCACAGCTAAAGCTAGTATGACACCCGCGGGAGCGACAGAAGCAGCCGCTGTGACATGTCGCTCCCCCAGCGTCAGAACCTTAAGGCTGAAGTCGACCCAGAGGCTTCTCTGCCTTCTGCAGGAGAAAGAGACTCTCTCTGTCTCTCTCTCTCTCTCTCTCTCTCTCTCTCTCTCTCTCTCTCTCTCTCTCTCTCTCTCTCTCCAGCCCGTCCATAGTAAACCTCCCTCCCTTCTCCCTCCCCTTTACCTCCAAGACGCACCCTCCTACCCTGGGTCGACTGTGTCGATCACGTTGGACCTCCCTCATTATCATCGTGAGGGTCGTCCCTGCTGGGCCTCTGGTCTCTCTCTCTCTCTCTCTCTCTCTCTCTCTCTCTCTCTCTCTCTCTCTCTCTCTCTCTCTCTCTCTCTCTCTCTTATTTGCAGGGCCCCGGCTGGCTGGCTGGCTGGCTGGCTGGCTGGCTGTCAGCCGTGGCCCTGGCTTTATCATTATCATCCTACATCACTCGGCGGCAGAGGCGACCACCGCCCCCCGCTCCTCCTCCTCCTCCTCCTCCTCCTCCTCCAACTTGCATTCCATAATTCTTCAATCGATCACTCGTCGGGGCTATAATTTTTTACTCATTACCAAACTTCGTTCTCAACCCCCACATCCATTCTTACCCCCTCCTCCTCCTCCTCCACCCAGCCCAACCCTACACACACACACACACACACACACACACACACACCCAACCTCGTCTGGTGTCTGTTCCTCCCCCTACACCCGAGTCTCCCTACAGGGAAGGAAGGGCTGAGGTGTAGAATGCGTGGGGTTAGTAAAAGTATCTGCAGTGGGAGAGTTCACAGAACGCGTCGATGAACCGTCAGTTGATACTGTCACACGAAGGAACTATGAGCGCATTTAAATCATTAATAAGTGCTTTAATGATAGTAATTACCATAGAATCTTCAACATCAGAATAAACGACCATACGGTGCTGCTTACTACCACTGGGTTTCAGTCGTAGGTGAGCAAGGACTGGACTGATACTGGCTATCTGTGAAATACCAATTCTTTTCACGAATGAAAAAAAAAAAAATAGCACACTTAAAGACGAGCGTTACGTAAAGGCTGGTAGCGTTACTAAAAGGCTAGGGTGTTATTTAAAGGCTCTGGACGTTATGTAAAAGCTGGGACGTTATTTAAAGTCTCTGGACGTTATGTACAGGCTGGGGTGTTATTTTAAGCTTCTGGGCGATATATACAGGCGTTACTTAAAGGGTAATTTCTTCTTTTTTTTTTTCATTACAGCTCAAAGGCATACTTACGTAGTCCTCAGAGTAACATATGGTTAGAGGTGAGAATATGTTTTCATCCTTTCCTATGGAATGTCCAAATCAG
Organism: Panulirus ornatus; assembly: GCF_036320965.1. Lineage (NCBI taxonomy): Eukaryota > Metazoa > Arthropoda > Malacostraca > Decapoda > Palinuridae > Panulirus > Panulirus ornatus. The sequence continues at coordinate 34,518,853 of NC_092239.1, read as the reverse complement.
TATACTTGACGTGTTATTCCTCCATCGCAATTTTCCTGTCGGGTTATGACGCGCAGGGAGTGGTGGGTGGGGAAGATCCTCCTGCTTTACTGTCCTGTCTCCGTCTATAGTGATACATAGGGAGGAACCTTTTGCTCAACTATCATGTACTGACCCCAGTCAGATCCCTTTATCCCCCAAGTCTAACCATCTTGACCCTATAGTCAGACCTCTTTGACCCTAATCAGACCCCTTGACCCCAGTGAGACCCCTGTGAGAGCACTTCAACTGACTGTTGTCAAGAGAGGTCAAATTAAAGACCTCCCCATTTAGGGAAGAAGAAGCTAAAAGAGGAGTCAGAAAATAGAAAGCTAAGAACAAAATGCTAAGATGTGCAGTCAGAAGCCAAAGTGTCAGATAAAGCTAAATGAACGGAGGGGTTGAAAAAAGAAATGTCAAAGAAAGCTATGGGACAAGAGAAGGTTAGAAGATATAGAGAAAGCTAAAAGAAGAATTAGATCGAATTAAGATTGCTGTATAGATGTGTTGAGGCCGAAAGACGGAGTGTGTCAAGACAAAGCTAAGAGAGACAGAAAGAACTAAACCTCACCGACGAAATATCAAACAAAAGATCACAAAAAAAAGAGAAGAGAAATGATAAAAGAATATGTCCAAAGATAAAAGATCTGAAACAAGAGCAAAGTTGGTACCGCTGGCACACTAACACACTTGCCGGAGATAGAGAAACAGATAAGGAGACCAGAGCAACACTTCATACGAATGGGAATGAGAAGTGACGACTGAAGAGAGAGAGAGAGAGAGAGAGAGAGATACGCGAGGAAGACGTAGCAGTCAGTAATCCTGTCTGTTACGTCTTTACATCACGTCTCTGGCGCAGCATATTTGCATCTCTCTCTCTCTCTCTCTCTCTCTCTCTCTCTCTCTCTCTCTCTCTCTCTCTCTCTCTCTCTCTCTTTCTCGTGTGTCTTTTCTCTTCGTTTTTACTCATTTTTCTCCCCGCTCTCTGCTTGCCCTTCTCACCTCTGCTTTAGGCGGGGAGCAAACAGCATAATAAACTCCCGCAGTGTTCTGGTCCACCATTCATCATCCATCCCGCCTGTGTACAAGGCAGCCTTGCCGCTGTCTCTCTTTTTTGCTTTTACCATCCTAGCCTGGGCTCTCACAGGTGCCGGGGTGAACATTCAGGAGGAGGAGGGAGGAGAAGCTTGCGTTGGAGGGGGAAAAATAATGGAGGAATGTGCTATATGGGGGAAAACGTGCGCCATCTCGATGAATAGAATTGGATCGGTGTGGTATAAGGGGTTTAACGTGCCTCACGTCGATAGGATTAGAGTAATTCGGTACAGAAGGGGCGACGTGGCCAAATTCGATAGAAAAAAATTGGAGCGGTGTGGTATATAGGGAGCGACGCGCCTCACTTCTTCACGGCGACTAATCTCTATCTCCAGGATGTAGCAGACGCAGCAGCAGGCTGTAAATCAGCTTAATGACTACTTAGTCATCAATACCTTCCTCCACGTCACTACGAAACTCCTGTGTGACGTCTTAGACGTTGTATGCATTACAAGACTCATGAACATTCACTTCTACACTACCAGCGTAGAAATACAGATGCTTACACCCTTCACCAGATCCACTGGTGGCGCCTCTTCACTACAAGACTCGTATGTATTCCTCCTTTGTTAAGGGACCTTTGGATGACTGTCCTACTGGACCCTCTACAAGATCTGTACGTGTTTAAATCAAGGTCCTGTGATTGGTTCTTGTAGAGGGCTCGTATGTCTACTACTGCAGGATCCCGTGGCTATCCTTCTTCATGAACACGTCCTAGGTGTTTCTGACGATTGCATGACCCCTGTGGCCGCCGCTCCTACTGCGTGACCCCGTGGGTGTCGCCCCCTTCTCCTGCATGACCCCGTGGCCGCCCCTCCTGTTGCGTGACCTCATGGGTGCTACCCCTCCTGCCCTATGACCCCACCACGTCCGTGCCGCCCTTTCCACTACATGACCCCCGTAGATCGTGGTCGTCTCCGTGCATCCTATCTCTACGGGTTCCTTACCCTTCATGTCCTAGGATACCGCTGTGGCCACGGTAGCTGCAAGGGCGTCAGAGCGAAGACTGTCAGAAGGTATAGAATATGACCCGTTAGGTTTATTGCTTTGGTCGTGAATAAATAGGGTTTATCTTTCCCTTAGGTATGCTGTCCGTTTATCACTGTGCTTCCTGTAATGGTTGTCTAAAAATGATAATGATAATGATGATAGTATGATTATATATAATGGTCATTTATGGTTTTCTGAATTAACTATAGCCATAGGCCGAATATATACCAAGGAAGTGCAGACAATATAGACAGGGAGATTATAGAAAGCAGAAAGGGTGTTGAGGAGCGATCGGTACGAGCTCTGACGGGCCCGATGTAGTTGTGGTGCGGGGACGAGGGATCTCTGGTGGCGGGAGGTGAGGGTGGCGAGTTTCGTGCTGTAGCTTCTTTCCCGAATTGTCGGGTGAGTGTTGGAGAGTGTGAGGATGACCAGCACCTTTTGATACGTGGTGTAAGAGGAACCGAAGATGATCTTGCATGCCTTTTTTCTACACCTTTTTCCTTGTAACTCCTGTTGTGTGGTGGTTAAGGGAGGAAGACCCACACAGGTGAGGGTGGGGAGGTGGTGAGGCACAGGTGAGTCTGGGAACTGATGGTGGTTGTATGATTGCTCCTTGTTGGTTCAGGCGCAGGGAGTTCACGTCTCCGTTCCGTTCCTCGTCCCCCACGTGTACGTGATACGACCCCGGGGTCTGACCGACCGACACCCCCCTACCCCCACTACTACGTGAGCGTGTGGTTCCCTCGCTTGGCTGCTTGGGGGCTCGTGTCCGTCCGTCCGTCCGTCCGTCCGTCCGTGGTCCAGATTTCCTCGCAGCGGACCAGCCAGACTATTTAGAATTCGAGACGACGCGGCGGAGGTGGGGCTCTGGACCCGCCGCCTCCCTCCGGGCCAGAACGACATACACGACCACATATAAGGGCTATTTCCCCTTTCGTGAATACCGGCCTTACGACGCTTCCGTCGACGTAACCCCTGTGCGTCATCTTCCTCCTGACGCACCGTATCTTCCAGGGCGACGTAGGACAATTCTCATGAATAGATTTTCGTTGTAATTCACGAAAATTTCCTCAAAACAACATAGGATGCGAGGGAGTGTTCTTAGGACCTTGTTACATCGCAGGAGTCAATTAATAGCCCGCTGTGAGAAGGTCAGTTGGCAACAGGCGCGTCTTGACGCCCATCGCCCTTACGTCGCCGGGACTCGGAGGCGAAAATACTCTGCTTCTTAAGCCCGTGGTTTCTGCCTCTACTCTGGAAAACTTGCATGCTAAATGAAGCTAAATGGTGGACAAAAAAATGTTGCTCCTCATCGCAAGTGTATCTCGCTCCACTCCTTCTCTTTACCTTCCCCCCTCCGCGTACGTTCCCTTAGGACCCTCCCTCACACTGACGTCTACTGACAGACCAATTGTCTGGAAATTCAGAGAAGCTAATGCTCTATAACGTCTCCCATTTTCTTTATAATCGCCCGTTGGTCGTTTGTCCGTTTGTATCGTTTGTGTGTGTGTGTGGGGGGGGGGGGGCCTTGGGGGGCAAGAAGATTTGGTTGTTTGCACCTTCGTCTGTCTGGTTTAATGACCTTCAAGGTTGCCTATATAGCTATATGTCTTTTACCCAAGCATGTAAGCCATCTATCTATATATGTATCTCTTATAATCTATCATTTTTTCTCTTCTTCTTTAAGCCCATTATCTTATATGCGTCGTCTTATACCTGCTCGCCTGTCGACTTCTACATATTATATAAACTTTTCAGGACATTTTCCTCTCTCCTGTTGCTTCCGTTTCATCTTCAAACTTGTTTTCTATCCTTTCTAACGTAGTAGTGATGCCAAACCAACCTCTGTTTCAAGGTGAAACGTTTATGAAACAGCAACGGATGAATGAAGGAAATGATAGGCATTCATTTTATTTTTTTCATCCATAGTGGATATGATTAACTCTTAGGAAAATCCTATGCGTGTGGCCCCTTATAGGTGCTATGCACGTAACACGTTATAGCTGGTCAACGCTATGCACAGGGCTGTCTATAGCCGGCCAACGCCCTACACATAGCCCCTGTATAGCTGGCCAACGCCCTACACATAGCCCTGTCTATAGCTGGTCAACGCTATGTATATAGCCCTATCTATAGTTGGTCAACTCTATATACATAGCCCTGTCTATAGCTGATCAACGCTATATACATAGCCATGTATAACTGTGCACTCTGCCTTGTATAGCTGACCAACGCTGTACATTCGACCCTCTATAGCAAGCCAATTCTATACACATAGTCGCCTTATAGCTGGCTATCACTAGCCACATATATCTCTGTCATCCATCCTTATTACGAAGTGGTCATACTTTCGTTCACCCATATGTGTTCATCCGTGATGTGTTCACCCACGCATACATCTTGGATCACATTTTTCCTCTATTTTTTCGGGTCCCCAATTTACTCATGTCGTTGAACACCGTTCATTCATAGTTCATCGGTTATCCCTTCGTGTGTTCATGGGCTTGTTCACCCATGCTAAGGCCAGCTGCTTTTATCATTGAAATTACTCACACTCTATTGCACATTTCCTACACATAAATACTGCTCAGAAAATGTTCTTAATTATATATTCAGACCGCATCGAACTGGGCTTGCAATAGCCTGCAGCTTCACGCACCAATGGTCTCCCAGGGGACACTCCCCATGAGGTAGATCATGAGGTTGAGTTCCCCCCATGAACCAGACTCATGGATACTGAACACCCATAGAAACAGAACTAGTGGGTATTGAGTACTCATGAATGAGGCTCATAGGTATATTGCATCTCCCATGAACCAAGTTATGGCCAGTGAGTTTCCCATGAACCAGACTCATGGGTACAGAGTATCACTGAGTCAGATTCATGGGTGCTGGATTTTCCGTGGAACAAATTCATGGGCAGTGGGTTCCCCATGAACCAAACTCACCCCCTCCCCCTCCCCATTAAACCAAACCCATGGAAACGATGTCACTGTGAACTGAATCCCGTAATGGGTAATGAGTCCCCATTGTCCCAAACTATGGTGGAGAGCTTCCTCATGATGCAGAATAAATGTGGTCTGGCATTCCCAAAAATACATGTGTTTTGAAAATACAAATGATAATACCCGATACAGTTGGCCATTACATACAACTACATTGTGTTATCATATATATATATATATATATATATATATATATATATATATATATATATATATATATACATATATATATATATATATATATGGTATTTTCAGTAACACTGTTTCTTAAAGTTGAACAGTCAAAGATCTCGCACACAAATACATTACCTTACTTCAGACAGTTTCATATCTTCCTTGTTAACAAAAAAAAAAAAAAAAAATAGAAACGATGATTGGAATCGAATCCTGACTTAAGAATCATATGTTTGGTATCGGCTTGTTGATCATGAGATTGGTATCGGCTTGTTGATCATGAGATTGGTATCGGGAGGTCGTGTTGTTGGTGTTAGGGCAATAAACAGGAACTGGCAACCTCTTTCGAAATACAGAAATTGACAACTTTATTGATTCAGTTTAATGTTTTGTTTATTTGTTTGTCTGTGGGAGTGTGAGTTCCCGAAACTTTAAATGTAGTGTTGTTTTTAGTAAGTAATGAAAAGGGGTTGACTTTTCATTTGTCTTCTGTGGATGATTGTCTTACAAGAAAGTATCATTTTGCAATTTTTTCGTCTTTGTAGAAAATTACATTATAATTCAGGGCTTGATCTTAGTGTGGAACTTATACTCTGTACCTCTAGGGAAGAGTTGGGACAAAGGCCAAGGGGATCATACGCGAGGGTCGTATGTTTATGATCAAAGGTCGAACCATCTCGCTCAAGGGTCGAGCGATCTTATTTCAGGGTCGAACCATCTTGCTCAAGGGTCGAACGATCTTATTTTCAGGGTCGAACCATTGTCCTCAAGGGTCGAACGATAGTATTTCATGGTCGCTTCGTTGTGATCAAGGGTCGAACCATCTCGCTCAAGGGTCGAACGATCGTGTTTCATGGTCGCATCATTGTGATCAAGGGTCGAACCATCTCGCTCAAGGGTCGAACCACCGTGTTTTAGTGGGATGTTATGACGGTACGAACACCGAATCACATCCTTCCTCTCACAAATGACAGCTTGTGAAACAATGAAAAATATTCATGTTGTACGAAGAGGCGGTGAATGACAAGGCTAGATGGATATCTTAGTGCAAATTATGCGGGCGTGAATGAAATGAAGGAAGAGAAAAAAATAGAAGGGGGAGGCAATGCTCTATATATACGAGTGAAGGGATAGACATGAGAGTATATGGGAAAGAGAGCCAGATAACGCATGATGGCCTGTTGGTCTATGACGAGGTTATCTGCCAGAAGATAGTAATAGTATCTTACATTTCTAATCTCTATAGATTGAGACGGGGTTATATAGCAGATAGTAGAGCGACTGTAGAGGAAGTGGAAGAACGAAGACAGAGTTTGGAAGTGAAGCCAACGCTTATGAAGAAATAGGGAACATGTCAGTTGATTCTGCAATGGAAAATGGTGTGTGTGTGTATGTGTGTGTGTGTGTGTGTGTGTGTGTGTGTGTGTGTGCGTGTGTGTGTGTGTGTGTGTGTGTGTTGCCTGGCCTTAGTCTATCGCAGATTATCTCCGATGTTTTCATATGATACTGTCTGATTTCTTCTCTCAGTTGTGTATTTACCATAAAGTTGCGTAAGAAATGTCAAATTCTCTAGGTGACTTGATATGTTCATGTATGTAACTATACATGAAAACTATGCACTAAAGTGATGAATAGCATATGTATACACATGCATTGTGATCGCAATTTGAATTACCCAAATGTATATTGAAAAAGAAGACACTGCAGTTAAAAGACATTTATCAGATATATTTTTTTAAATTGATTTCATGCTCATTTAATGGCCCGTAAACTAGAAGTAATATGATTTAATCGTTAGCTCGTAAATTCAGTGTGTTGTGCGTTTAACAAAAAACAAAGAAGAATGTGAAAGATGGGGCGGTAAAATTACAGCAGGTTTTGAAATTACTCTTTGGTATAACTATGATATTCCAATATCTTTTTGGTTTATGGGATACGCTACTTTGGTTTATAGCTCACTGCAGACTACTTCAGTTGTGGAGGGGGGGAAGAAAATGGGACGACGTTATTTAGCTAGGATGTATCGAACACCCGAATCCCATCTTCTTTTAAGCCATGATGCAACTTTACCCCCCTAAGGCACTGAGGTGTTCGGTGAGTATGTTAGATATATTGAATGAAGCAAGCTAAGGCTTCGAATTCTCAATTGATATACAAAAATGAATTATCAAATCAGATCAGGGATTTCTCGCCCACCCCACATATGTTCCACTCAATGTCTGCAAGAAGAATAATTGCATTCTCACATCTGTTATCAATTCATAATTCGGTCATTGGCCTCGGGATTATTTGAAATCATGTGAGGGAATCGATTTCCGATAATTCAGCAACGCTTCGTTTCCAGGTTTATATTCTGATATAGTTGTGTGTGTGCGCCACGTTCACCTTGCTACTGTAAACTGAAGTGGAATTTAGGTGTCAAAGTAAGTAAGTCCTAGAATTCACGTGATTTGTGTCGTAGTCCTATTTAAGTGCAAGTGTTGAAGGAATACAAAAAACTTGAAAAATGATTATTCACTTTTTAGCAGAAGCACTCTTTCACCTGTTCATAAAGACCTGACGTACGCTGATATTAAAAGCGTATAAGTGATAGATATGTAACGAAGACTATATGAAATAGTTGTGATGTGAGAATAACAGTAATTAAGAGACTACAAGGGACGTTAAGGGAACAGGTATTATAAAGAACACAGCATAAATCTCGAAGAAAGCTGCTAAACTTGTTCTTCATGAAGATCGTCTGTCTTGAGTGTAAATATCTTCTTGGAACATAATGTCTCCGAAGTTTATGCTGACGTTTTACGGTTGAATTTATACTAAACTGAGTGTACAAGTCAATTGATAATCAATCGTAACAACTGGCTATTGAATTTGGATGTAACAATGTCCAGAGGGAGAGTTTAACCTAACCTAATCTAACCTAATCTTATGATGTCAACATTTCAGTGTTAGGCAAAGTTGGCCTGGTATGATGAGGTACTACGTTACCTGGAAATGTCCATTAAACATTATTAATCTGTAGTTATGCATTCATAACTTTTTCCACAACTTCTTTCGTCGAAAACTTGCCTTCCCCTGTCGGACGTAAATATTGTGGAAATGGGCGATCACAGTCGCAGTTTTCACACGAGGGGGACGTAATTAAGAGCATTACGGAGAACTTGTTCTTTAATCTTTTATCGTGAGATAGTATTTTCCTGACTGGTGTAAAGTAATCTAAGGTTGTATACCTCATAAAAAGGGAAAGATATATTTTGTACAGCGCAGGTTAGTTCGTTGGCCTCCAGACGTATCAACCGTCGAAGTCATTAACGTCTTCAACGGCACAGACTTTTTCGTTGTGTACTTATTTAACTCCTGTAATGTATGTTGATTTTGTGGCATGACGTGGAAACCAGAGTACCAATTACTTTACTAATGTAAGAATAGTTTTTTTTTTGTTTTTTTTTGCCCACAACTCCTGCTTCAGGAGTAGTGCTACTCCTTCCTTAGCTCTTGTCCTTTTACCAACCCATGACTTTACTCCCAAGATGTCTCCAAACCACTCTTCCCCTTTACCCTTGAGCTTCGTTTCACTCAGAGCCAGAACACCCAAGTTTCTTTCCTCTATCTTCGATTTTGCCTGAGACCTAACATTACAGACTTTTTTTTTCTACTTAAGCTGCAATAGTTACTCATCCCTGGCTCCAGGATGTAGCTGCGCCTGTAAATGTAGTATCAGATTGTGGTACCCTTCAGCAGGCATTATTTCTTTTGACGCAAGAAATGTTGCTAAAGGATAGCTTTCTGGGCCTCCGCAACTCTGACAAAAAACAAGATTTAAGATGTGAACAGGAAAGGCTAACAGAAATGGGTCATTCTTCATAAGGTAACTAGGATAGACTGGTTAACATAAGTTGACATTTTCAAAGGCAAACTGGCTAGGATAGACTGAATAAGAATAACACATAGGCACTTCCAGTGCAAGACTAGAAATATACAAGCAAGCCCCTTTCAAAGGTAAGCCCAGGGGCTGCATAGGCAAGCCTAGGGCTGCAGAGGCAAGGCTAGGGCTGCACAGGCAAGCTTAGGATATGCACAGACACACCTAGGTGTTAACAGGCAAGCCTAGTCGAGCCTTTAACAGTCGTAATCATATTGTCTACTCTTCCTCTTTTGCAGCTGGTGAGATACCTATCTTCTTATGTTGTCTTCAGTTATGGTTGCGGCGTTCATGATAGACTGACACATCAATGGCCTAAACCTTTTCATATTTGAGTGCTGAAGTATATTTTACCAACCCAATACGGAATGTTAGGATAGCTGTGGGGAATATATCAGGTTAAGGTGATTCAAAAGAATGCCTTTACCAACCCAGTACGTAAGGCTAGGATAAAGGTGAGGCATATTTTTTTTTTTTTTAGGTTGGGTGATTCAAGAGGACTGTTGCTAATGAGTCCTATCTATGTAGGGGTTTGAAGGACAAACGTGTATAAAGATGTGGGTCGATAAACCTCCGCTTGGCCTTGCATATAGAAGTGAAGGGTGGCGGAGTGTTGGCGGTGGTGGTGGCTGGAGGGAAGCATTAAGACAGTAATTCATTGGGAACTGAGGGAGACAGCCCGACTGAGAGCCAATTAGATAACACCTACTCTCGTTACCCTTTGATCGGAGGCTCGGCGCCTGGGGCGCGCCATCACTCACACAATTTAAATTAGATTGTACGTTATGGAGTAGACATACGCCCATTTATTTACGTTGAACTTATATTAAAAACGGTCGTCATAGATTGCATTCTCAAGAGTTTCAAGAATAAATATTGGTAAAATGTCTTCAGCCCGGGGCTGGACCCGGTCTGCAACGCTAACAAGCTATTACCACGACTTGTTCTTGTAGTCATCAGAAACCCGGGTTGAAAATTAAATTTCTGAATAACTGTCTGCAGGGTTGGATCGCCCCTTTTTATCACGTGAATACTAAGCACTGTTAGCAGTCCATGTGTTTACTAATGCGCACGGCTGTTCGTCTTTTGTTAATAATGACGTAGGAACACCAAGTAAGGCGATTCAATCTTTGTGTTGGTTTCCACACTGGATATGATTGGAATGTGCAAATAACTAACTCGGTTTTAGCACAGAGGATTAGTGGCATATATCTCTCTGGTTGTGACTGAAACAGGTTTATAGTTGTACTTGCGTCAGTTGTATATATATATATATATATATATATATATATATATATATATATATATATATATATATATAAATATATATATATATATATATATATATATATATATATATATATATATATATATATATATATATATATATATATCTGATGCTGCTGCTGTTGAACTTAGCAGAGGTATGGCACCTGGATGCAGTAAGTTCAGCGCGTGTTCTGCTCAAAGCTCAAGTGGTAAACGTTTTGAACTTAGATATTTTTCTGTTCGTATATATAAGAGAGGAACTTATGGATGGGTTAGCACTGTACCTCCGACAGATCACCTCGTCATAGACTATCAGGTCTTACGTTATCTGTCGGATTTACTTTCAAGTTCGTTGGTAAAGTAAGTTAAAGAGATGGGTCTCTCCATTGTGGCTCTCTCTCTCTCTCTCTCTCTCTCTCTCTCTCTCTCTCTCTCTCTCTCTCTCTCTCTCTCTCTCTCTCTCTCTCCATAGATCATACAAATAGGTAATGACATAGTGTGGGATTCCAATAGTGCCAGAAGTTGTTTATATGCCAGGAAAGTCTTTAAAAAGAAAAGAAAGAGATTGGTAATTTTACGTTACTGAACCAGAAAAGAGAGAGAGAGAGAAAGAGAGAGAGAGAGAGAGAGAGAGAGAGAGAGAGAGAGAGAGAGAGAGAGAGAGAGAGAGAGAGAGAGAGAGAAGGGTCTTCCGAGGGGTAGGAACATACTCCTATACATAGACTAAGTGGTGTTCTTGGAGTTTTCTCCTCCTGTGGACTGTCGAGTGATTGAAAGATGACTGAAAAGACATTCATAGGAAAAACAACACACAGAACCTTGAATGGGCTGCTGGTAGATTGAAACTGGTAGAACATTTTTTCCTTACCACCTGTATGTGTGTGTGTGTGTGTGTGTGTGTGTGTATGTGTGTGTGTGTGTGTGTGTGTGTGTGTGTGTGTGTGTGTGTGTGTGTACTGGACTTGTGCCAAACCTCGCCAATTAGAGGGTCAGTACTGCCTTGTGTGCTAACTACTTTTTGCATAGGATACAGCGATGGCGCGATGGGTGTAATAAATTAGATGGGGTGGGTGAGGAAGGTGGTGGGTGGGTAGATGGGGTGGGTGAGGAAGGTAGTGGGTGAGGAAAGTGGTGGGTGGTAGATGGGGTGGGTGAGGAAGGTGGTGGGTGAGGAAAGTGGTGGGTGGTAGATGGGATGGGTGAGGAAGGTGGTGGGTGGTAGATGGGGGTGGGTGAGGAAGGTGGTGGGTGGTAGATGGGGTGGGTGAGGAAGGTGGTGGGTGGTAGATGGGGTGGGTGAGGAAGGTGGTGGGTGGGTAGATGGGGTAGGTGAGGAAGGTAGTGGGTGAGGAAAGTGGTGGGTGGTAGATGGGGTGGGTGAGAAGGGAAATGGTGGGTTGGTGGATGAGGAGGGAGGTGGTGGGTTGGTGGGTGGTTGGTTTGGCCATATATATTAGACTTCTTGTTGAAGGAGTTGTTGGTGTTTACTTTGTAAACTCTCCCTGTTTGGCAGTTTACCATTAAACTTTTGCTTTGATCTTTGCGTAAACCGAGTTATTTCTCTCTCTCTCTCTCTCTCTCTCTCTCTCTCTCTCTCTCTCTCTCTCTCTCTCTCTCTCTCTCTTAGGCCAACTGAATCACCCAGGTCAGTTCGGCGTCTCTCTGCAGGAGGTCACCAGGTCAGCGTGGGACTCTTTGCGGTCACCAAGCAAAGTCGGACTTCCTTTTACGAGTCAGTGGACAAGTGGGGAGACCGGACTCTCTGAGCGAGTCACTATGGGAGTCTGGACTCTTAGAGAGAGTCACCAGGGGAGTCCGGACTCTCAGAGCGAGTCACCAGGGGAGTCTGGACTCAGAGCGAGTCATCAGGGGAGTCCGGACTCTCAGAGCGAGTCACCAGGGGAGTCTGGACTCTCAGAGCGAGTCACTCGGGGAGTCTGGACTCAGAGCGAGTCACCAGGGGAGTCTGGACTCTCAGAGCGAGTCACCAGGGGAGTCTGGACTCTCAGAGCGAGTCATCAGGGAAGTCTGGACTCTCAGAGCGAATCACCAGGGGAGCCTAGACTCTCAGGGTGAGTCACCAGGGGAGTCTGGACTCTCAGAGTCACCAGGGGAGTCCGGACTCTCAGAGTCACCAGGGGAGTCTGGACTCTCAGAGTCACCAGGGGAGTCCGGACTCTCAGAGTCACCAGGGGAGTCCGGACTCTCAGAGCGAGTCACCAGGGAAGTCTGGACTTAGAGCGAGTCACCAGGGAAGTCTGGACTCTCAGAGCGAGTCACCAGGGAAGTCTGGACTTAGAGCGAGTCACCAGGGAAGTCTGGACTCTCAGAGCGAGTCACCAGGGAAGTCTGGACTTAGAGCGAGTCACCAGATGGAAGTCTGGACTCTCAGAGCGAGTCATGAAGGGGGGAACGGTCGAAGATCGGCGTCAGGACTCACCGAGGGAAGGGGAGAACGTGACCTGGCAATGATTAAACGTGTTGAACGCGACCGTCACCACTAGAGAGGTGAGTCTGCAACATTCTGATACTGTGTCAGAGGCCGCCTGGAGGAGGAGGAGGAGGAGGAGGCCAGTTGATGTGATAGAAGGCCGTTTGGAGGTGGGATGAGGCTGTTTGGAGGTGGGATGAGGCTGTTTGGAGGTGGGGTGAGGCCGTTTGGAGGTGGGATGAGGCTGTTTGGAGGTGGGGTGAGGCCGTTTGGAGGTGGGATGAGGCCGTTTGGAGGTGGGGTGAGGCCATTTGGAGGTGGGATGAGGCTGTTTGGAGGTGGGATGAGGCCGTTTGGAGGTGGGATGAGGCTGTTTGGAGGTGGGATGAGGCCGTTTGGAGGTGGGATGAGGCTGTTTGGAGGTGGGATGAGGCTGTTTGGAGGTGGGGTGAGGCTGTTTGGAGGTGGGATGAGGCTGTTTGGAGGGGGGATGAGGCTGTTTGGAGGTGGGATGAGGCTTGTTTGGAGGTGGGATGAGGCTGTTTGGAGGTGGGATGAGGCCGTTTGGAGGTGGGATGAGGCCGTTTGGAGGTGGGATGAGGCTGTTTGGAGGTGGGATGAGGCCGTTTGGAGGTGGGATGAGGCCGTTTGGAGGTGGGATGAGGCTGTTTGGAGGTGGGATGAGGCTTGTTTGGAGGTGGGATGAGGCTGTTTGGAGGTGGGATGAGGCCGTTTGGAGGTGGGATGAGGCCGTTTGGAGGTGGGATGAGGCCGTTTGGAGGTGGGATGAGGCTGTTTGGAGGTGGGATGAGGCCGTTTGGAGGTGGGATGAGGCTGTTTGGAGGTGGGATGAGGCCGTTTGGAGGTGGGATGAGGCTGTTTGGAGGTGGGATGAGGCCGTTTGGAGGTGGGATGAGGCCGTTTGGAGGTGGGATGAGGCTGTTTGGAGGTGGGATGAGGCTGTTTGGAGGTGGGATGAGGCCGTTTGGAGGTGGGATGAGGCTGTTTGGAGGTGGGATGAGGCCGTTTGGAGGTGGGATGAGGCTTGTTTGGAGGTGGGATGAGGCTGTTTGGAGGTGGGATGAGGCTTGTTTGGAGGTGGGATGAGGCTTGTTTGGAGGTGGGATGAGGCCGTTTGGAGGTGGGATGAGGCCGTTTGGAGGTGGGATGAGGCTGTTTGGAGGTGGGATGAGGCTGTTTGGAGGTGGGATGAGGCTGTTTGGAGGTGGGATGAGGCCGTTTGGAGGTGGGATGAGGCCGTTTGGAGGTGGGATGAGGCCGTTTGGAGGTGGGATGAGGCTTGTTTGGAGGTGGGATGAGGCTTGTTTGGAGGTGGGATGAGGCCGTTTGGAGGTGGGATGAGGCTGTTGGAGGTGGGATGAGGCTGTTTGGAGGTGGGATGAGGCTTGTTTGGAGGTGGGATGAGGCCGTTTGGAGGTGGGATGAGGCCGTTTGGAGGTGGGATGAGGCTGTTTGGAGGTGGGATGAGGCTGTTTGGAGGTGGGATGAGGCCGTTTGGAGGTGGGATGAGGCTGTTTGGAGGTGGGATGAGGCTTGTTTGGAGGTGGGATGAGGCTTGTTTGGAGGTGGGATGAGGCCGTTTGGAGGTGGGATGAGGCCGTTTGGAGGTGGGATGAGGCTTGTTTGGAGGTGGATGAGGCTGTTTGGAGGTGGGATGAGGCTTGTTTGGAGGTGGGATGAGGCTTGTTTGGAGGTGGGATGAGGCTTGTTTGGAGGTGGGATGAGGCTGTTTGGAGGTGGGATGAGGCTGTTTGGAGGTGGGATGAGGCCGTTTGGAGGTGGGATGAGGCCGTTTGGAGGTGGGATGAGGCTGTTTGGAGGTGGGATGAGGCTTGTTTGGAGGTGGGATGAGGCCGTTTGGAGGTGGGATGAGGCCGTTTGGAGGTGGGATGAGGCCGTTTGGAGGTGGGATGAGGCTTGTTTGGAGGTGGGATGAGGCCGTTTGGAGGTGGGATGAGGCTGTTTGGAGGTGGGATGAGGCTTGTTTGGAGGTGGGATGAGGCTGTTTGGAGGTGGGATGAGGCTTGTTTGGAGGTGGGATGAGGCTTGTTTGGAGGTGGGATGAGGCCGTTTGGAGGTGGGATGAGGCTGTTTGGAGGTGGGATGAGGCTTGTTTGGAGGTGGGATGAGGCCGTTTGGAGGTGGGATGAGGCTTGTTTGGAGGTGGGATGAGGCTGTTTGGAGGTGGGATGAGGCTGTTTGGAGGTGGGATGAGGCTTGTTTGGAGGTGGGATGAGGCTGTTTGGAGGTGGGATGAGGCTGTTTGGAGGTGGGATGAGGCTGTTTGGAGGTGGGATGAGGCTTGTTTGGAGGTGGGATGAGGCTGTTTGGAGGTGGGATGAGGCCGTTTGGAGGTGGGATGAGGCTGTTTGGAGGTGGGATGAGGCCGTTTGGAGGTGGGATGAGGCCGTTTGGAGGTGGGATGAGGCCGTTTGGAGGTGGGATGAGGCTTGTTTGGAGGTGGGATGAGGCTGTTTGGAGGTGGGATGAGGCCGTTTGGAGGTGGGATGAGGCTGTTTGGAGGTGGGATGAGGCTGTTTGGAGGTGGGATGAGGCCGTTTGGAGGTGGGATGAGGCCGTTTGGAGGTGGGATGAGGCTGTTTGGAGGTGGGATGAGGCTGTTTGGAGGTGGGATGAGGCCGTTTGGAGGTGGGATGAGGCCGTTTGGAGGTGGGATGAGGCCGTTTGGAGGTGGGATGAGGCTGTTTGGAGGTGGGGTGAGGCTGTTTGGAGGTGGGATGAGGCCGTTTGGAGGTGGGATGAGGCTGTTTGGAGGTGGGATGAGGCTGTTTGGAGGTGGGATGAGGCTGTTTGGAGGTGGGATGAGGCTTGTTTGGAGGTGGGATGAGGCCGTTTGGAGGTGGGATGAGGCTGTTTGGAGGTGGGATGAGGCCGTTTGGAGGTGGGATGAGGCTGTTTGGAGGTGGGGTGAGGCTGTTTGGAGGTGGGATGAGGCTGTTTGGAGGGGGGATGAGGCTGTTTGGAGGTGGTAGCGGGAAGCTGTTTGGAGGTGGGATGAGGCTGTTTGGAGGTGGGATGAGGCCGTTTGGAGGTGGGATGAGGCCGTTTGGAGGTGGGATGAGGCTGTTTGGAGGTGGGATGAGGCCGTTTGGAGGTGGGATGAGGCTGTTTGGAGGTGGGATGAGGCCGTTTGGAGGTGGGATGAGGCTGTTTGGAGGTGGGATGAGGCCGTTTGGAGGTGGGATGAGGCCGTTTGGAGGTGGGATGAGGCCGTTTGGAGGTGGGATGAGGCCGTTTGGAGGTGGGATGAGGCTGTTTGGAGGTGGGATGAGGCTGTTTGGAGGTGGGATGAGGCTGTTTGGAGGTGGGATGAGGCTTGTTTGGAGGTGGGATGAGGCTGTTTGGAGGTGGGATGAGGCTTGTTTGGAGGTGGGATGAGGCCGTTTGGAGGTGGGATGAGGCCGTTTGGAGGTGGGATGAGGCTTGTTTGGAGGTGGGATGAGGCTTGTTTGGAGGTGGGATGAGGCTTGTTTGGAGGTGGGATGAGGCTTGTTTGGAGGTGGGATGAGGCTGTTTGGAGGTGGGATGAGGCTTGTTTGGAGGTGGGATGAGGCTTGTTTGGAGGTGGGATGAGGCTTGTTTGGAGGTGGGATGAGGCTGTTTGGAGGTGGGATGAGGCCGTTTGGAGGTGGGATGAGGCTGTTTGGAGGTGGGATGAGGCTGTTTGGAGGTGGGATGAGGCTTGTTTGGAGGTGGGATGAGGCTGTTTGGAGGTGGGATGAGGCTGTTTGGAGGTGGGATGAGGCTTGTTTGGAGGTGGGATGAGGCTTGTACTCTGTTCTAATCTCCTGTTGGTGTATGGGTCCTCATTTCCTACCTTTGGTTCCCGCGGACCACCCCGCTTGGACCTTGGGTCTGTGTGGTCTGTGTATCTATGTAACTCTGTGTAACTCCTCACTGAAGGCAACTTACTGTCCTTTTCTCCTGTCGTCTTTCGAAGTCTGGGTTCGTATTTTCTATCTTTGGTTCGTCCTCGTTAAAGACAGTTTACTCCACTCTCTTGTGTTGTCTTGAGTTGTCTTTTATCATTTGTTTTCTATAGTTGATCCTCACTAAAGAGAACTTATTCTTCCTCCTCCATTTGCACTGGTGGGTGGGGAAGAGCCCACTCTGCTTTGTTATCATGGCTCCGTCTATATAGCTTATATATATATATATATATATATATATATATATATATATATATATATATATATATATATATATATATATATATATATATATATATGACACTTTTGTCATCCAGGGAAAGAGCCTCGTTCATAGACCATCAGGACTTATGTTATCTGGCTTTCCCTACGTACTCTCATGTACACTTTAGCGTACAAGTACTTCTGCGCCTATGGCAACAATCTTCAGGGATCAGTGCTAAGGGGGTTAGCGTTGTAGGGGTTGCGTGTGGGTGTGGGGCTCACACAAGGTACAGAACACCGGGGGACGCCGTGCTGCCCCTGGGGAAACACCCGCGCTCGACCAAATATTCGAACTCTGTAGAGGCTGTGACTGAGCATGGTGAACTCAATTGAAAGAACAGCTGATTGGTGAACCCCGTAAGGATGGAAGGAGAAGGAGAGAGGAGGAGGAGGGGAATAGATAGTGTTCTTTTAGATGGAGTAAGGGGAAGGGGGGGATAATGGGGCCCGGAAGACAGGAGAGGCACCAGGGGGGGCCATGGGTTCTCTCTCCAGGGCCCCTGGGGTGGGTGGGGCGGGGTAGAGAACCCAACTTTCACAAAGGAATTGAATTCTGTTTACAGAAGGAGTCTCATGGTTCTCCTGCTGGGGGGTTTAGTGTTTGGAGAATGACAGTGGCAGATGCTGGCTGTCCGAGGAAAGGCATGTGACACTAACAGAGAGAGAGAGAGAGAGAGAGAGAGAGAGAGAGGAGAGAGTAGTATGTTTGTGACGAGATTTTCGCAATGAAGTCTGGACTAGCGCGTAGGGTTCACCTCAGGGTTGGTGATAGCGAATCATGTGAGGTGTGTGTGTGTGTGAGAGAGAGAGAGAGAGAGAGAGAGAGAGAGAGAGAGAGAGAGAGAGAGAGAGAGATGTATCTGTCGTCAAGTATAACACCATATACAGAGCATGTCTCGCAAGATATACGACACAGACATTGCCCTTCGATCGCAGACATAAACATACATACAATATACATCGAATACCTGGGTATACATTCATGTGTAGACACACAACAGACAACAGGAAGTTTTCGTGTTAAAGTTGTAAGATTACAAGATAAGATCACAAATACAGTGATTAATCTCTGTGCTTTTGTGATTATAAGGGCCTTGAATTGGTAAGTCTCCCATGATGGGAATGATTTCTGTTTTGAATTTCTAAATTTGTATTTTTAATTTTTAATTGCATTTGAAATTTTATTATTATTTTTCAATTTTTACATTTTATTTGTAATTCTTTATTTTTCACTGATATTTCTATTGGTTAATTTCTATTGGTTAATCCTCATTTTCTATTGATATGGTTATTTGATTCTTAGATTTCTAATCTATGGTTTTAATCTTTTTTTTAAGTATTTTATCGTTTTGGATTTCTAATCTATAATTTCAATCTTTTGAAGATTTTTAGATTTTTAGATTTTTAATCTATTTTAAGATTTTTAGATTTTAAGATTTTTAATCTATTATTCTATTTCTTTTAAAAGATTTTTATCTTTTTCGATTTTTAAACCATAATTTTATTTCTTTTTTTTAAGATTTTTATCTTTTTACATCTTGATCTTGTCAGTTTTCTCTGATACGTCGATTCTGCAAGATTTTGAAAGTTACTGTTGCATGGAGTTAAGATCCACCATTAAGGTCCAGACTTGTGTCCACAGAGTAAGTAATCAGGCGGTCGGCTAATGAGGTTTCAAAGTAATCACAGCAGCTGCCAAAGTCCCTCATTTTCAACCCCTATCGCCCCCCGCCACAAGGGTGTTAATACGACTCGGTGGCGTTCCAGGCGTGACGATTACGTTGCAAGTGCGAAAATCGCCTTTCATGTGAGGTGAAATATGGACGAAATTGCTGTACGTTATCTCACGTGGGATGAGGGGTATGGGCATGGGATATGCAGCCTTTTGTTATGTGCATGTAAGAGCCATTTTGAGCTGTCGTGGAGAGGGCTCTCAGACGAATGTGTGAGCAAGGCATAGACATCCTTGTGCAACGTGCATGTAAGGACCATTTTGAACCAATAGTAAGGAAGGCTTTCAACCAAGGTCTTCTTGGGCCACAATAGACCAGCCTTGTCATTCCGATAGTTTGAATAGAAAATCAGAATCCCTAAAGAAAATGGTCTGAGTAGCTCTTGGAAATCTGTGTAATAAAGAAGCACATGAATTACAGGGTAAAAAATGAAAATAAAATACGTGATAGAACATCCAAGAAAAACGAACATGGAAATGATGAATATTTTTGATGTTTGGAGGGGAACGAGATGAAGGAGGAGGAGGAGGGAACGAAGAAGGATGGAGGGAGAAATAAAGGAGACAATGATAAGATGGTGGCGAGTTCGCTTGTTAGATGATCAGAACATTTCTCTCTCTCTCTCTCTCTCTCTCTCTCTCTCTCTCTCTCTCTCTCTCTCTCTCTCTCTCTCTCTCTCTCTCTTTCTTTGTCTCTCCTGGGGTAGCTGGGAAAGGGGGGGGGGGGGATGGCCACCGGTCCCTGGTTGGTTTTGGTATCGAACAGTGTGACTCGGGGATATCAGGTTTGCAGGAGGTGACGGTGACCAGGAAGGTACTGAACTGCAACTTGGGGACGAGGGATATCAGGTTGCAGGATATGAGGGTGGCGGAGCTCCAATCATGGCCCCGTCTTGCAACTCGGGGACTAAGGGGATCTTAGACTACAGGTGATGATGGTGACGAGATGGTATCGAACTGTGACATGGAAAAAAAGGGATCTCAGACTACCAGAGGCAAAACGGTAGATCACATTGGAAGATGTGGCGGTGGGACTCCACCATTTTCCCCTAGCGCTCCGCGTCTGCACTAACGCAACATCTAGGGTAATCCCACGGACGTGGGGGGGGGGGTTAACCAGCTTCCTGTGTCGTCGCAGCTGCCGCCATTCGCGCAAATGATGCGCATCTGTAATTTAGCAGTTAGAGTCGCTCATGAGCCGCAGTCATAAACAGCGACTGAATTATCATTGTGGTTGTACTTTGCGGTTGGCTTTATTGCGGTTTACTGTACGATTTCCTTCATTGTGTATTTTACGGTTTTCTCCCCGCGGTATATGAAGGAGGTTACATGATTTCACATAACGTCATCGGGGTTTTAAGGTGCCGTATGTCATGCAGATGGGCGAGGCGGGTTTTTAACCCCCCAGTAATGCGGGTGTTTTCAAAGTTCATGGCATTACAGCATGTCCGGTGCCTCAGTTCTCGTATTATCTTCATTTGTCTCTTAACTTCGTAGCGTCAGACGTCATCTGCTAGGGTGGGGGTTGAAGTATACACGACTGGATGGTCTTCGCTGATGTTTTCATAGTTGTTTACAAGCTAAGTCTTGTTTGCAGTCTTAATTTCTTTTTTTGAGAGTGTTTGAGGTAAAGAAGACAGCGATGCTTCTTATAGAAAACGATCATCCGAAGGAAGTCGTAGAATTTCACGTAAGTGGGGAATGTTTTGAGGTGATTCATTGTCGAAAGGTCATCTTTCCAGTTAGTTACGGGTGCTTTGTGCGCTACCATTAATTTCATTTTCTTGTACTTGGGTTCGACTTTGCAGAGGTATGATGCTCAGTTCCGACCCCGTAGGTAGGAGGAGAAGAGCTTAGGAGCTTAGATATTATGTCCCTTTGGGTAGACTTGCTCCCCTGACACGCGCAGTGATACAGAGAGTTTGAAAAGGTGTTTGAGAGAATCGTGGAAAGGGTGACTGAAGAGGGGAGGAACTTATGTCAGAAGGGATTCTGAAATATGGATTGGAAATGGAGCGGAAGGAAGAGTTATGGTTAGATATGACCTCTGCAGAAGACACTGACGTTGGTGAAAAGGACGCATGAAATTCACTCAGTAGCAGAGATGTATTACTAGTGACAATATGTATTTTCAACACAGTTTTGTCACCCGTATGAATACACAGATGAAATGGTAGACTAGAGTGTGATATGGTTTTAGTAAGAGTGGCTGTGAGTGGCTGATAGGCCTGGATCGCCTTATGGGAAAACCAGATGACAGAAGACTTGATTGTCTATGACACGAGGTTATCTGCTTGAGGGAAGTTAAGATTTTTCTTTCACAAGCATTGCACCTTACCTATTTGCTTTTGTCCCCATAGTAAGCTCTATCTTTGTGCCCTCGGTTATCTCCAGACTAATCCCTCTCCTTCGGGTTTCTCCTGCCGTCACAAACAGCCCCGAAAATCAATCCCTCAGTGTCCTGTCGCTCTGTACATTCACTGTGTCCGCTTCGCGTTGTTCCCCTCGCACTTAATGAACAGCTGCAGAAGAAGAGGAGCTGCAGGTGCGCGTTGGCCTTTGTTATGTGAACTTCTGTTCCACAGCAGCGGCACAGGTGTGGCAACGCTCGTATATATATTATGGTAATGCCGCTATAAACCGCTACTATTGCCTACCAACATCACGGTATTCCGAGCTGGGTGGGAGTCAGGAGGCTGGCTTGGTGCACCCGATCTGTCTTTTGCCTCAAGGTGCTAAGGCGGCTGCAGAGCTCCAGTTGTTCTTAGTCATACGAGGACAAGTGTTCTGCTAACACCATGAGTGGTGATGCGGCACGACCCCTTGAGCACCACGGCACGACCCTTGAAACACGACGGTACGAGCCTTGAGACACGATGAATGCGGCCCTTGAAACACGACGGTACGACCCTTGAAACATGACGATACTACCCTTAAAATACGACGGTACGACCCTTGAAATACGACGGTACGACCCTTGAAACACGACAGTACGACCCTTGAAACACGACGGTACGACCCTTGAAACACGACGGTACGACCCTTGAAACACGACGGTACGACCTCCTGAGCACAATCGATAGAACATCCTTTCGTTCACGACGGTATACGACGCTCCACCAACGGAGGGGCGAGTCTTACGAACATGACGGTACGACCTTTGGGTATTACGGCATGACCTTTTAACCTACGCCTTCGGGTTGTGGTGGGTGTCACGTGGAAGGCGAGGTCTTCGTCCCCAAAGGTCGAGGTGGAGGAGGCCAAACACGTAAACATAACACGGGTAAACGCGAGACACATGCACATTTCTCGTTCGCTTGCCCGTGTTACCAACCGTGATGGAAATTACACGTTACATGCCAGTCTCTAGCATGATGGAGCAGCAAGGCTAAACACATCTGTGTTGTCAGCCCTAAAGTCTGCTCAGAGATGTGGCCTCTTGCTTACAGTAACATCATCGGCGACTCCCTTTGCGAAGTCCACGAATGTCTTTTTTTTTTTCTTCTGCTTTCAAAGATAAAGTAATGTGTTCGACGTTTCTTTTTTCGATTGTCTTTTTTTTGTGCTGCTTTCAAAGATAAAGAAGTGTGTTCGAGAGAGAGAGAGAGAGAGAGAGAGAGAGAGAGAGAGAGAGAATATTTTTCATCCCCCCACTATCTACATTGAGTATATTTTATGCATATTATTTTTTCTTCAACTTAAGACTGTAGTCTGTTCACTAAAACATTAATTATCATTATTATTATTATTACTATTATTGTTATTATCATCATTGTTGTTATCGTTATTATTATCATTATTATTATTATTATTATTATTATTATTATTATTATTATCATTATTATTATTATTATCATTATTATTATTATTATTATTATTATTATTATTATTATTATTATCATTATCATTATTATTATTATTATTGTTATTATTATCATTATTATTGGTATTATATTTATTATCATTATTATCATTATCATCATTGCCACATTATCATTATTATTGTTATCATTACTTTGTGTTCAGTTAAGCAACACGTCTGTACTCAAGTCTTCGTATAACCCGTCGTGTGGTTTATGCTGGCAATATATGATAATTCATAGAAAGAATTACATGCATGATAATCTTTTGACACGAGAGACGTCTGGAGAACCCTCAGTGTGCAGTTTGTTGACTCCTGCATAATGTTGCTACTGCAACGTGTCGACAAGGCAACTTATGCAGAATCATTGTTGGTGCAATTTGCGCCTTCTGGGTGACGTATGCAAATGCGGTGGTGCTCCCAAGGTCTGTCGTGGGTCTTCCAGTGGGAAGTCTGGTGCACATCACGTGCTCATGAGCGTGTGCCCCACACACATACACACACACACACACACACACACACACACACACACACACACACTCACACACACTCACTCATTATTTACCTCATGATGTTACCTCATGATGTTACCTCATGGAGACCGAAGCGCCGTTGGGTCCTCCTCCTCCTGTTGTCCTCCTGGGCTTCACTCACGAGGACGGTTCACCAGCTGGCTACCTCGCCCCTCCCCTACTACCCCTCACCAGCTGTCCTCGTAGGGGGACGAAGAACACGAGATCAAGGTCATCGTACCGAACAGGAAGCTAACCCCTGCTTCCCCCCCACCACACCTACCCGGGTCTCCTCTTGTAAGAAACACACACACACACACACATACACACACACACACATACACACACACACACATACACACACAATCTCTCTCTCTCTCTCTCTCTCTCTCTCTCTCTCTCTCTCTCTCTCTCTCTCTCTCTCCCAGCATAATGACCGACATCCCATCTTGTGGCAAACCTCCCCCTTTCCTCACCCTCCGAGACGGTCAAGAGTGTACTAGTAAAATCGTAAAGCGAACGCAACAATAGCAGCCATCTGGCTCACGGTAGGACACACACACACACACACACACACACACACACACACACACACACACACACACACACACACACATACATACAATGGTCTTCAAGCTGTTCAAGTACGTAGCTCAGTGATGATGGGAAGGGCCTTTTACTCTCACCGGTCTGGTCTCTTCATAGGGAAACATCTGAACCCATTGGTTCTTGGGATGAGGAGGAGGTCTTCAGGCCCTAGAGCGCAGGAGGAAGGATGTCTACAAGTCCTGGAGCTATGGAAGAGGGAGGGCTATAAGGTTTGGGGCAAAGGGGGAGGGAGGCCTTTGAGGTTTCGGGCTAAGGAAGAAAAAAAGGTTTTCACGTTCTCGGGCTAAGGAGGCGGGAAGATTATAAGTTCTGGGACTTACATGGAGGGAGGTCCCCAGGTTCTGTGGCTCAGGAGGGAGGTCTTCAATTTCTAGGGCTTAGGAGGAGTTCTTTGAGGTCTGGGGATAAAGAGGTCTTAAGTTGTGATATTTAGAAAGAAGGAGGCTCGTGTTAAAAAGAAAAAAAAAAGTTTCTTCGTGTCTTTCTTTAAGTCTTGAGCTCGATGTTAAAGATGTCTTCTGTCTCCCTGCCCTGAGTTCGATGTTTAAGGCATTTCTTTGCGCCCTGAGTTCGATATGGATGACCCCTGTCTTCGTGCCATGAGTTCGATGTGAAAGGTCTCTGTTCTCGTGCCATGAGTTTGATGATAAAGTTCTGTGTCTGCGTGTCTTGATTTTCCTCAAGGGCTCTTCCCTCGTGCCTTGAGTTCGATGTTGAACGCCTTTGTCTTTGTGCACTGACTTCGATGCTGAAGGCCTTTGTGTTCATGTCATGAGTTCGATGTTAAACGCCTTCGTCTTTGTGCACTGACCTCGATGTTAAAGGCCTCTATCTTCATACCATTAGTTCCATCATATAGGCCTCTGTGTTCGTGCCCTGAGTTCGATGTTTAAAAAGCCTCTCATCTTCATGCCCCTCAGGAGTGCTGAACTGTTTATATCATCAGCTAGTGTTGCTACGGCGCGTCTTGTTTGCATCCTCACAGCCCTCGCTTGATGATGCGACATTGGGTGTTGTTGCAGCTGTGACCGCCGATGCTACTGGGTTCAGCTGCTCCTGGTGATAGTAAGGGCAAGAAGGTTTACGACTGTTTTCACTGCCTCTCTCGTGGTGTCGTGTCGGTCGTTGGTGCTAATTCTGTACTACTGTTACGAGTGGGTTATATTTTTTTTTCCATTCTGTAACATAGGTCGTTGTTACTTCTGTTACCTCCTGTTGTTCCTTATTGCTGCTGGTAATGCCGTATTTAGCTCCTTGAGCAAGATGGTACGACCCTTGTGCACGACGGTGCGATCCCTAAGTTCGACGGTACGACCCTTGTGCACGACGGTGCGATCCTTAAGTTCGACGGTGCGACCCTTGAGCACGACGCTATGACACTTGAGCATGACGGTACAACCCTTGAGCACGACGGTGCGACACTTGAGCACGACGGTACAACCCTTGAGCACGACGGTGCGACACTTGAGCACGACGGTGCGACACTTGAGCACGACGGTGGGTGCGACACTTGAGCACGACGGTGCGACACTTGAGCACGACGGCACGATACTTAGAGCATGTTTCTACGATCCATGACCTTTCAAAACTCTAATCTTATTCCTCCTCTACCTCTTTACCTCTGTATCTCTTCACACCTTCTCATACATCATTCAAAGTCTGGCATAAATGAGTCACTTTGTCTCTGGCTGGGACCTTCCTCATGAAACTAGGACTCTCTCATTTCCTCACAGAAATCCCTCGGCAGACAGAACCTCATGTCTCACGGATTCATGGGTAACGTAAAATGGAGGCGAAGATGTATGAAATAACGTAGAGAGAATTGATAAGCAAATGCTTTAAGGTGAGCAGGTGTTGGCACACCTGTAGGGCAGATGACGTTCTGTTAACATACATATAAACATGCACACACACACACACACACACACACACACACACACACACACACAAAAGCTGGTGTTACCGGACTCATGCTTGTATCATCGTCAGCGGACGGGAAGCAGTAGTCTTGCTGTGGGACCTTCCTCGTCCCTAAGAAGAGTCCCATCATTTTCTCGCTCCCGTGGTGAGTGAGTGTGCGTGTGTGTGTGTGTGCGTTTGTGTGTGTGTGTGTTGGGGGGGGGTCCCGACGTTGCAAGGGGCCCCATGAGGGAGGCGCCCCAGGATCATAGTGATATATAGACTAAACGTAACACCTGCAGCCACGTCTGACTGACTGTGGTACGAATTACAAGACCAGAATACAAAGGAATACTCACGGAAGGTAGACCACACACACACACACACACACACACACACACAGAGCTTCGGTGATATTTGGATATTCGTCCCTCACGACACATATCCCCTGTGTGTGTGTGTGTGTGTGTGTGTGTGTGTGTGTGTGTGTTAAAGACCCAAGACACGTCCAAGCTTGGCACTGGTGTGTAACCTATAGATACCCCGCTATGTGGCGTGTCCGGGATGACCGCGATTGGAGCGAGTGTAATTAACCCATGCTTTCTCGACTGTACCCTCCCATCCCACACACACACACACACACACACACACACACACACACACACACACACACATACACACAGTATTAGACTCCCCATTTCCTCCCCTGCCAATGGGAGCGGAAGCGGTTTTTCTGGGCGCATACCCGAGCCACCAGCCTGCCCCACTGTGGTCTGTCACATTTAATCAATCTTTTTACGAGATTAACTTTACGTCACGCGTCGTGGAGGAGTGGGGTTGGGGGGGATAGAAAGAAGTGGACTACCGATTATATATATTAGTCATATCTCTATTGATCCATTACTCCTCGTCATGAGGCCCGAGTTGAATAAGGAGGGATTGAGAGAGAGAGAGAGAGAGAGAGAGAGAGAGAGAGAGAGAGAGAGAGAGAGAGAAGAGAGAGAGAGAGAGAGAGAGAGAGAGAGAGAGAGAGGAAGGGGAAGGAATGATTGAGGGGAGGGAAGTGTGGGGGGGTTCTCCCCTGCTGGCGTCTTGCAACTCTGTGGTCAAGGCAGGAAGTCCCTTCAATTTATGGGCGACCACAGTCACGGAGTGGGTGTGTTCGTGTGCACACGCGACTGCGGCTGTGTACGTGTACACAGGGCACACACACACACACACACACACACACACACTGGAAAATATTCAAGAGATTTGGTGGCCACCGCGAGGGTACGACTCCCTCACTCCAAACAGTATAAATTGGCAGCAAAATGTTCACTACATCCTCAAACATACACACACACACATCCTAACTTGCTGACTCCTAAGGGCTGCTACAAGAATAGCCCTATCCCAGCCCTATCCCAGCCCTATTCCAGCCCTATCCCAATGATCAGTAGACTGCCATTCTAATATTAGTGTAAATAGTCTGTTTAAAGTCCTTCCCTCTCTCTTATATAGCCCGCTGTCTATACTGTGTGTATATTATATAGCTCGCTGTCTATACTGTGTGTATATTATCTATATATTTTCGCCCTTTGCCATCAGATGAGTTAAGCTTATTCTTATCATTTTTATTATTATTATCATTGTTATCATTATTATTATTATTATCATTATTATTATTATTATCATTATTATTATTATCATTATCATTATTATTATCATTATCATTGTTATTACCATTATTATTATTGTTATTATTATTATTATCATTATTAATATCATAATCATTATCACAATTATTGCTATTATTATTATTATTATTAGTAGTAGTAGTAGTAGTAGTAGTATCATTTTTATTGTTATTATTACTATTATTATTATTATTATTATTATCATTATCATTATCACTCCTCAAGCAGGGGATGTAATTCATGAAATCGTAACCATGTATATTATGATAATAGTTTATCAGTAAGTTAAGATTCGCATGACAGCCCGCTCCTCTGGACCTTCTCCAGCAAATCCATACTTTTTCCCCAACTTACGGAGACCCAAAGTTTTGCCACCATTATAACCCAACTTGTGTCTCTTGTTTCTCGCCCCTGAATACACAGGTGTTCGCGTGTACTGTTGGCAGTTTCTGCCGAGACCCAATTGTTTCTTTCATGATCGTCCGAACACGGTTTTCCGGGTGACTGCGTCTTCGGCTACACGACCCGCAATAAATCCGTTCAATTTACCTTGTTTTCCGTGTGTCTGGTGGTCACATCCTTGGCCACCTCTCGGCCTTTCCCGTGTTCGTTACGAAGTGTCTGTTATCAACTTTGATTCAACTTTATTGATCGCTACTGGTTTTATCTGTCCCTTAGGGATCTTTTGTTCCGTGTGGGAAACCTGTTTGATTTATAGCTTGTAGGAGTAATCAGAGTAAGTGATTAATAACCTAGAATAGGTCACAGGATATGATTAACCTATGTGGTAAGCCACAGTCCTGATTAGATGTATGTGATCAACCATAGCAGTGATTAACCTTATATAATCAAGCAAAATCTTGATTAACATGATGTGATCAACTGCAGACATTATTGAAATCCATTATGTAAACACCATCCTTGGTTATCCCCGTATGTGATCAACCACAGTCATGATTAACCCCTCATGTGATCAGCCACAGCCATGACCCACTACAGTTATGATTAACGAGGACGGTGAATGACCCGCGGGTGTTGATCAGTGGGCCAGGAATGATCATTGATCACCCACAGACACGAGTGGTAAGGTTAAGCATAAACCTCCCCCCTTTCATCGTCCCCCTCCCAGAGTAATTACTGTAGCCAGTCGTCAAGTTGGCTCATTAATAACAGGGGACTTCGCCCTACTGGCTCCAGTGTTCCCAGTGGTACAATATCCTGCTTAACCCCCTATTTAAATCGTATATTCCCCACCCTAGTTCCCCTTCACCCTCTATTTAGTCTTCCTCTCTTATATCCTCCTTGCCTCTCCTCTTCCTCCTCCCCCAAAAAACGAATTCGAGCTTCACAGTGGTCATCGTATCGAGGCGTATGCATCTTAAATCAAGACCTCCTCACTCTGACGATGCCTTTGCCAGATGGAGCTCACAAGGCCGAAAAGACCCTCTAAAAGGGGATGGAAATTGGTATCTAAAGCTCCTCTTGCTCTCCTCTCCTGCCTCCGTCTATGTAGATTAGGAACTTAGGATACCATCACTGTCCTCCATCACACAACCTGGACGTAGATCATCAGGTGGTGTGTGTCACTCGTCCTTCCCATGTGCTGTCCTCCAGCAGATAACCTCATCATAGACCATCAGGTCTTCTGTTATCTGGCTTTCCTATGTGCTGTCCTCCTGCAGATAACCTCATCGTAGACCATCAGGTCTTCTGTTATCTGGCTTTCCCATGTACTGTCCTCCTGCAGATAACCTCATCATAGACCATCAGGTCTTCTGTAATCCGGCTTTCCCATGTACCCTGTATAATTACCCTCTTCCGCACCATTAAGTCTGCCCTTCTCTATTACCGTCCAGATATATTACTCCCTTCCATCTCTGTTACGCTTCCTCTCACCAACACCTTCCCTTTCCCTTTCCCACTGCAGTACCCGTTCCATTGCTTATCAAATATCTCAGGGAAGGATCAGGATATTCTAATGGAAATTAGAGTGTCAGTTAAAAAACTCAGGCAACACGAGTAGAAATTTACTGAAGGAAGAGAAGATATCAGGGAGTTTTAAGAAAGAGGAAAATATCAATGGAAAAAAAAATCAGAGAATCTGAACAGAAACAGTAAATATAGTCTGTGAAAATCAGGAAATGTGAAGAAAATCCAAAACATCGGTGTAAAATCGGGGAATTGTAACCTTGGGTCTCCTACATCACACAACCCTGCTATGACACAGACATGCACATGCCCAACCCTCGACTGCAGACCAATTACTCAAATGACTGTCGTAATCTTTCCCGAAATTCGTACATATTTCACGACAATCAGGTCCCAATGGTTACCGGAAGTTCCAGATGACTTCAATGACAAGGTTTACAGCGAGTATTGGCATATTGTGAGCTTGCTGTGTCCTGGAACATGGCGGAAACTTAAATCCCCGAACCGTGTAACTTGGGTCTGCGAAGTGCAAGACATAGGAGTAGCAAAGACGGTCACCGTCGCCCTGAAGATGATGATGAAGAAGATGAAGAAGAAGATGAAGAAGAAGATGAAGAGGAAGATAAAGATGAAGAAGAAGATGAAGAAGAAGATGAAGAAGATGAAGAAGAAGATGAAGAAGATGAAGAAGAAGATAAAGAAGATGAAGAAGATGAAGAAGGAGATGAAGAAGATGATGAAAAAGAAGATGAAGAAGAAGATGAAGAAGAAGGAAATGAAGAAGAATAGCAACAAAAACAACAATAAAGAGGAACAGCAGGAGCAATAAAAAGATGACATGAGAGACATAAAAGAAAAACACGATGAAGGGAAGACGAAAGACATGATGGTCTATGGCGAACATTCCTAATCAATATAGATGGAGGGAGGATGATAAAGAGGTGTTTTGCAAGCTCGTCTTCCTTCTTCTTTCCATCTATACCTTTATGAGAAGGGCTTTCGGAGCACTGGGGAATCTCAGGTCCAAAAGACGAAGGCGTTGTCTCAATCAGGTGGTCTTAATTCCCTTTGGACTAACCCAAGAACCGTACCATGGAGCGAACGACGCCAAAGACGAAGCAGGAGAGAGCGAACTCGGAAAGATCGAGTCGTATAACTTGAACGGGACGCTACATTGTCTGCCTTATATTATGTTGCATAGTTGCACGGTTCTGTGGCGGGGTTGTACTATTGATATATCTTCTGTTACAGATAAAAGAGGAAGATAAAAGATGCACCTCTGTCTCTCTCTCGGTCTGTCTTATCCCATTCATCTCCTGTCTGTATGTGTGTAACTTTCCTCTGTGTGTCTGTCTACGTTCGCCAATCTATCTATCCTTTTTGGGATGTACCAGCTCGTATGGTCCTGTTTGTGACCGGCTATTTAGTCTGTCTTTGGACTGCCGGATCACCAGTCTCTCTCTCTCTCTCTCTCTCTCTCTCTCTCTCTCTCTCTCTCTCTCTCTCTCTCTCTCTCTCTCTCTCTCTCTCTCGCGAGTCTGTTGACTTCTGTGGCTCCCTCCGCTGCGCTGGGCGTCTCATGCGGGTGATGTATTCGCCCGCATGTCTCTGTCATGTACCTTGTTGGCCACTGTTTTGTGACACCGCTGGTGAGGTAGCGTGCGCGTCCTTTGTGTGTGTGTGTGTATACACGTTTGGCCTGATTGATCTGGTCTGTCTCCCGTCCAGACGCGCACACATACACGCGCTTACTCGCTGTCTGTATCTGGGCGTAACAGAATCATTCTTTGGACCCCACTCAGTGTCTCTCCTTATTTCCTTCTTTCTAATTATCTCTCTTTTTTCCCCACTCTTTTTTTTTCCGGTTGTTTTTTTCTCACCATTATTGAAGGACGTGCAGTGAGCGCGTGGTGCTAATCGCTTCTTATGGGCAAAAGCTTTTCATAGGTACGTGTAGGTAGGTGCCTCCTCCCCCACCTCTCCCTCTCTCTCTCTCTCTCTCTCTCTCTCTCTCTCTCTCTCTCTCTCTCTCTCTCTATCTATCTATCTATCTATCTATCTATCTATCTATCTCTATGTATCTATCTGTCTATCTATCTATCTATCTATCTCTGTCTATCTATCTATGTCTCTATCTGTCTATCTATCTCTATATCTATCTGTTTATCTATCTCTATCTGTCTATCTATCTATCTATCTATCTATCCATCTATCTATCTATCTGTCTGTCTCTGTCTGTCTGTCTGTCTATCTATCAACTCGTCATGCACCTTGGTTGCTTCGCACGCTTCTCTTCCCGCCTCTTCATCAGGAATCACCCCGAAAAAATGATGGGGAGTTCAGTGACATCAAATGATGGGGAGTTCAGTGACATCAAATGATGGGGAGTTCAGTGACATCAAATGATGGGGAGTTCAGTGACATCAAATGATGGGGAGTTCAGTGACATCAAGTGATGGGGAGTTCAGTGACATCAAATGATGGGGAGTTCAGTGACATCAAATGATGGGGAGTTCAGTGACATCAAGTGATGGGGAGTTCAGTGACATCAAATGATGGGGAGTTCAGTGACATCAAGTGATGGGGAGTCTTGAAGGCAGTTAACGTGATGGCCTTGGAGCAGGTTTCTGTGGAGTGCTACACGCGAGTTGGTATATGTGGTCTATAGGCCACAGGACATTGTGTTGTGGACTGCGGCCCGCGGGCCAGCGTGTATGGAACTGCGGCCCGCGGGCCAGTGTGTATGTACTGCGGCCCACGGACACTGTATGGACCGCGGGCCAATGCATACGGACTGTGGCCCGCGGGCCAGTGTGTGTGGACTGTGGCCCGCGGGCCAATGTGTGTGTGTGTAGATTTTGTCTTGCTGGCCAGTATTGGTGTGTGTGTGTGTGTGTGTGTGTGTGGAGAGAGAGAAAGAGAGAGAGAGAGAGAGAGAGAGAGAGAGAGAGAGAGAGAGAGAGAGAGAGAGAGAGAGAGAGTTGGCAAGGGAGAG
This sequence comes from Panulirus ornatus, assembly GCF_036320965.1. Taxonomy (NCBI): domain Eukaryota; kingdom Metazoa; phylum Arthropoda; class Malacostraca; order Decapoda; family Palinuridae; genus Panulirus; species Panulirus ornatus. The sequence goes on along the minus strand of NC_092239.1, from coordinate 34,486,494 downwards.
TGGAGAGATGTGGTCTTGTGAGACAGCGTGCTGACCCCATCATATATATGACATATTAGGTCATAAGATGATATGATGCAGCTCACCCCCCGCCCCCCTCTCGTACTCTTCCTCTTGTATATATTCTCTTTCTTTTTCCCTCTCTTACAACCGGTCTTCAAGATCAGTTTATAATCACTATTATACAACAAAGGCAATTAACTTTTTATAATCATGAGTCTTTTGTTGGTGTATATATGTGTGTGTGTGTATTATTCTTATACTGTGGATATTATTATTATTATCATTATTATTATTATTATTATTATTGTTATTATTATTATTATTATTATTATTATTACTATTATTATTATTATTGTTATTGTCATTATTATTATTATTATCATTATTATTATTATTATTATTATTATTATTATTATTATTATTGTTATCCTAAGAATCTTAATTAAGCATGGTTTCTGAATATGTGTGTGTGTGTATGTGTGTGTGTGTGTGTGTGTGTGTGTGTGTGTGTGTGTGTGTGTGTGTTTTAATCCTTTACTAAAAGCAAAGTCTTCCCAGCTCAGTCACTTGATAAGCATCTTCATATCTGAGATTACAGTCCAAGTGAGACTCTTCTCATAGCTCACAGAATTTCAGGTTTCTAAGCTATCCTGTCTTATCTATCTCCTAAGCCAGGAGCACCACATCAATGACGTACCAATCAAACTATCCAGAACAATCAATTTGACATTGTTTAGGATTTCTAAATTACATTTTTTTTTTTCTCTTCGAATTTTTTTTCAAGCCGATATCAGTCACTATGTTCCTTTCTATTTTCCCAAATTCTAATTCCCATGTGTTCTTGCCTTGTGTGAGGAGACCTCAACATTTTTGTAGCCTGATTTATGATCTGGGATGAAGTATCTTTATCAAGATTGTACATAGATGTTTATAAAAGAGAAATTATGGCCTCAGATTAGGTAGAGGGAGGTTGAGCAAGATTGGGTGGTAGAGTGAGGGACGTGCCTTCGCCCAGGTTGTGTTAGAGAGAATTGATATGGTAGCTTTGCTAAGATTGGATTAGATTAGATAAGGTAGCTTTGCTAAGATTGGGTTAGAGAGATTAGATAAGGTAGCTTTGCTAAGATTGTGTTAGAAAGATTAGATAAGGTAGCTTTGCTAAGATTGTGTTAGAAAGATTAGATAAGGTAGCTTTGCTAAGATTGTGTTAGAAAGATTAGATAAGGTAGCTTTGCTAAGATTGTGTTAGAGAGATTATATTTTTTACCTATGTCGCATATCTCAGCCAACAGTTTAGACGGTGTGATCCCACAGTATTTCATGATTGTCATTTGTTCAGCTGTAATACATCTGAAACCCTGAGCAGCTTCAGGAAATTCAGAGAGATATCCACGGCTTTCCACGCAGAGCCAGGTGTATATGTGTGGGTATAGGCCCACTCACAAAGTCGTCTTCAAACCTCTGTATATTCTACAGGTTTTGCGTTTTCTCTTCAGGATCTCTGGGAAGCCTACAGTTGGCATTATTCTCATAACTACGAATTATTTTGCCAGACATGATGCATAGAATTTAGAATTTTTTTTTATGAGTATCGTGTTTTTGAGCCAGTCTTGGAGAGTTCGTCTCATACCTTAATTTGGAGGGGTTGATGTGGCTTTTGCTTGTCTGTCTCCTCTCACCATCTGTGTAGATTAGGAATGTAGGAGAGTGTCAGTGTCTTTCAGTAGATAACCTCGTCATAGACCTTAGGGTCTTCTATTATCTGGCTTTCCCACGTACTCCCATGTGAATGTGTGTGATATAACTTTATATATATATATATATATATATATATATATATATATATATATATATATATATATATATATATATATATATATATATATCTACCTTTGGATGGCATTTTGTCACCTGAAGAAGTGAGGTCCTGGCAGTCCGCTGAAGCCATTTGAGCTTTCCTGTATATCACTGTATTACCAGCTGAAGAACGTGTTCTAGGAGCTATCCTAGGCAGAGGTCCAAGACCCAGGAGCGATCTGCCGTGGTCCCAGCAGTGGTCCTAGCAGTTACCTGAGCAGCAGCAGCAGCAGCAGCAGCAGCAGCAGCTGTGGCAACAGCGATATTGCCAACTACGGAACAGCTGGACACAACAGATCATGTCACGTCATTTCACCGCCTTCAGAACAGGTCTAGGAAGAATCCATCGTCACAGGCCACAGCAACAGCTTCACAGCAGCGGCAGTAGTGTCTTAAAGCAGCAGCTGCAGCAGCAGCAGTAACAGCGGTAGCAGCAGTAACACCATTACCAAGAGTTAGGCTTCAGGTGTAAGGGGTGTGTGTGTGGGGGTGGTGTCTCATTACAATCAGTCGTATTACGTCACCACCACCCACCCCCCCGAAGTTGCAGTAGCAGCTGCCAGTAGCAGCAGTAGCCGCCCCAGCTGTCATGAGGAGCAGCAGCAGCAGCAGCAGCAGCAGCAGCGGCATCTGGTAGGGTTGGGTCGGGGTTGGTCGACGACAGCGAAAGTAACGCTAGTTTTTAAGCCAGTGTAACCCAGATGCCAAATGGTGGTTTTTCTATGCAACGATAATGAGCAGTATTCCCCCCCTCTCAACCCCCCGAGAGACCCCCAGAGTTGGTTCTGGGGTGTTTGTGTTGGGGAGGAGGAAGGGGAGGAAGGGGGTTGTGTTGGTGGTGAAATGTGAGGGAGGGAGATGGAGCGTGGTGGAGATAGAGACATGATGGAGTGGTTATTTTTTTTTGGGGGGGGGGCGGAGGGGTGAAGGGAGGGAGGGAATAAGGTGGTATGTGATGGAAGTAGAGAGGGAGGAATTGAGTATTTGTTCTAGTATGATGGAGGTGAATTTTAATGAGGTGGGGGGTATAGTGAGGGAAGAGATATGGCAATGGATGGCATAATGATGGAGGAGACTGAAGAGGGATGGAAAGTTTGTTGCACAGTGATGGAGACACGGGTCCAGGGAATCAGAAAGCATTATGGTGGTCATGAGGATGGAGACAGAGATGATGGAAAGACAGTGAAGCGAGAGGGGAAAAGCAATTTAGAACGATGGATGGAGATATGATGCAGGCATAACGTAATGGAGAGGACGAACGTGAACAAGGAAACGATCTATTTAGGTGTTGTAACCACAACTCATAACAGCGGACATGTTGTGAACCCTCGGAGATAATCCCCTCCCCTTCCCTCCCTCACCATCCACCCTTCCCTCCCTCCTTCCTCCTACGTCATACATCTCCATTACACATCACGGTGCTGTATCCGTTGACTGTCGTAATTGCATCTCCCCTACGTGAATAAAAACAAGCTACTCCACACCACTAAACCCTCATCAGACACCCACAGCACCGCTGGTATATATATATATATATATATATATATATATATATATATATATATATATATATATATATATATATATTCCTATGAGTCCGCGGGGAAAATGAAACACGATAAGTTCCCGAGTGCACTTTCGTGTAATAATCACATCATCAGGAATAGGAATATCTTGATCACGTACAAAATTGTTTTCCTTTCTTATATATATATATATATATATATATATATATATATATATATATATATATATATATATATATATATATATGCACATATACACACACACGAGCGTAACCAACTGCATCGTGTTTTTCGCTAAGCTTAACGGCCCGTTCTCTGTCTATCTCTCTCGCTCTCCCTCTGTCCTTATTTAGCTACGGGACTCGTGTGCCGGTCAGGCTCGTCTCATAAAGCGACTGATGTATTGGTGAACATATGATCATTCCATCGCGTTCGCTCCCTTTTTTTTCTTTTTTTTTTCTGAGGGTCATGGACGATTTATAAAACTCCGCCGCTTCCCGTTTAGAGCAGCGCCAAATGAAAGGCGCGCAGGCGCCGTTGGTTAAGTTGGCTGCTGCTGCCGCCCGTCCGCCCGCGCCCCCGCGCGCCACCGCACCGCCCGCCCGCCCGTCCGTCCGTCCGCCCCCAACGCGGCTGCAATTACAGAGAGCCACGGAATCAGAGCGGAAATGCCACCCCCCATTTCCCCCCTTCCCCCTTTTCAACCTTAGCTGCCGGTGTGGGAGAGGAGAGGAGAGGGGAGGAGGAGGAGGAGGAGGAGGGAGAGGAGGAGTTGTTTGAGGGGGTCGCCCAGGGGAGGTAAAATGCGTGGGGGGTGAGGAAGAAAGAATCAGGGAAGGGGAGGTGGCGGGGTGGTGAGTGTGTCGGGAGAGAGAGAGAGAGAGAGAGAGAGAGAGAGAGAGAGAGAGAGAGAGAGAGAGAATGTTGACACAGGAAACCTGACGAATATTACAGGAAGGAGTCTTCAGCAAAGGCTCAGTCATGTGTTCCTGACGCCACCTCGCTAAGGTGGGAAACGCCACCAGATGTGTGTGATGTGTGTGTGTGTGTGTGTGTGTGTGTGTGTGTGTGTGTGTGTGTGTGTGTGTGTATTTCCCATTCGCTAGTTAGCGCCAGGAACAAACGAAGAAATGGCCTCATTCGCTCACATCGGCTCTCTAACCCTCACGTATACAAGGCAAAGAAATCAGAGTCGCCTATATATATATGACAACGATATCTTCGTTAAAGAATTATATTCAAAACTTAAAGAAGAACGTAAGATTTTAAAGGTGGGGTGGTGGAGCGCGGAATCGACTGGATCTGTGTACTGGGAAATTAAACCACGACCAAAAAGAAATATGCCAGAGTCGGGAAACCTTTGAGTCTGGAACAACGAAGCGATTTTGATGAAGGTTCTCTATTCGTAAAAACTGGTCATCGAGGTCTACTGCACAGATGAAGGCCTTCGGATCACCGCTGCAGACGTGAGGTCGAATTGGGGGATTTTAAGAAGGGTTGGGTCGAGGACGTGGACCGAAAGCGGTAGATCAGGCGAAGGACTGGCAACGTAAGGCTGGACATACCGTGTGTTGAACGGTCCTGCTCTGTGGTCAGTGAATTGCTCATTATACTGG